>NC_139965.1:7484575-7544575 GCF_963993115.1 Abramis brama
TAACAGTCAAGCGATGCCACAGCATAGATGCTGCTAGATTGTTAACAACAAGAACCCTTCCTCTGTATGACATTTGTGGGAGAATCCATCTCCATTTCCGTAAACGACCAGCCACCTTTTCATAAACGCCTTCCCAGTTTTTCTGCATGTATTGCTCTGTTCCAAGAAAGACCCCCAGCACTTTGAACCCCTCTGAACTCCAGGGGCAGCGCTGAGGAAGTTTAGGAACAGGCCTACCTTCTTCCTCCCATTGGCCTAATAACAACGATGCACTTTTTTCACAGTTGACTCGCGCTGAGGAGGCTTTTTGATACATGTCAAGAGCCACTTCCAGCTTGCACACATCTTCATTGGATCTTATTATGACAGTGACATCATCAGCATAAGCACTGAGTTTAACGGTTACCATCTCTGATATAAAAACGCCCGCCGTTGAAACTCCACAAAGTTGATGCCTCAGAACAGTTAGCAACGGTTCAATGGCTATGGCATATAAAATACCTGACATACTGCATCCCTGCCGTATGCCTCTGCCAACTGAAAAAGCTCTTGTAAGTGAACCACTTATTTTTAAAAAACTATAAATATCAGTATACAATAATTTAACATAAGAACTAAAAACAGAACCAAAACCGAAAGCTTCAAAACATTTAAAAAGAAACTCATGATCCACACGATCAAAAGCTTTCTCCTGATCTAAAGATAGAAAACCCACATTAACATTATTGTCTCTGGCAAATGAGATCAAATCACGAAGCAGAAACAAATTATCAAATATTGTGCGTTTTGGAATACAAAATGACTGGTCTGGGTGAATTATTGTCGATATATGGAGTTTTAATCTATTAGTTAATGCTTTTGACAGAATCTTATAATCCACTCCAAGCAAAGACACTGGTCGCCAGTTTCTTATATCCGCAAGATCACCCTTCTTGGGTAGCAAAGTGATAAGTGCTCTTCGTAGACTCAGCGGTAAGGTGCCTCTTTCAAAGCACTCTAAGAAAACTGAGAACAGGTCTTCTCCAATCACTGACCAAAACTGTTTATAAAATTCTGCCGTTAAGCCATCCAATCCCGGAGCCTTTCCAGCAGACATGTCTGTAATAGCAGCAGTCAGTTCACTTAAGTGCAAAGTCTGATCAAGCTTGGCCTTATCACTCTCCATCAAATGAGGTAGATCCTGGAGAAGTGTTTCTGTTATTTCTCCATCACATGGCTCTGCTTTGTACAGGTTTTCATAAAAAAGCAGTGCTTGAGCAATTATTTCATGTTCATCACCTCCTTCAGGAAGTTTCAGACGACTTAAAGTTTTTCTATCAACAACTTTCTTCTCCAAATTGAAAAAAAAAGATGTTGGGGCATCCATACAATTAAAGGATGTAAACCTTGCCCGAACCAGAGTCTCTTTTGCTTTCTCTTCCAGGAGATTGTGGAGAAGAATTTTCCTAGTTTCCAACACTTCAACAGTACTTCCATCATATTGTTCAATGTTCAGCTGCAAAATGTCCTGTTCAAGTTGTCTCATTTCGCTTCCAAGAGTATTCTTATTATGTGCAGTATACTTCTGGCAAAACATCTTAACTTTAACTTTACTAATATCCCACCACTGACTCAGGGATATATACTGAGACTTTCTCTCTCTCCACATCTCCCAGAAAAGTGTAAAAGAGTGCACAAAGTTGTGATCCTGCAAAAGCTTATTGCTAAAGCGCCAGTAGGGGCATTTAAATGTGCTCTGTGCAGAAGTGATATTGACAGACACATAATGATGGTCTGAGAAAGGAGTAGGAATAATAGAACTATCATGAAACTTGTCACAAAAACTTCTTTGAACATAAATTCTGTCAAGTCTTGCTGCAGAAACCCTATTTGAATTTACTTTTGTCCACGTATATTGTTTTACATCAGGAAAAGCTTCTCTCCAAACATCCACAAGATCATGATAAATTATCAAATTTTCTAAAAACTTCTGCTGATGGCCTATGAGGTTCTTCATGATTTCTGTCCACTGTGTGATCTAAAGTGCAGTTAAAATCTCCAGCCAAAACAATAATTCTCCCCTGTGGGACACTGCTTAATGCTGTATGAAGTTTCCCAAAGAAAAGTATACGTTCAGTCCCAATATTGGGGACATATACATTGAAAAGTGAAAAATCGAGCCCATGTAACGCAACATCTACTCTCTGCATTCTACCTGGTAGAACATCAAAAAAGCTCACATTTTGTTCCTTAAACTCAGCTCCAAGAAGAATAGCCACTCCTGCACTATTACTTGAACCATGACTCAGAACAACCTGTCCATTCCATCCACTCTGCCACTGGATTTGATTATTAACATCCGTGTGAGTTTCTTGTAGAAAAACAACACTACTCTTTTTCATAAAAATATACTCAAAAAGACTAGTCCTTTTCAAAGCCTCACGACACCCATTTATATTTAAAGAGCTAAATTTCAAAGGTGCCATGAAAAAGAGTAAAAGATAACCACACAATAAAAAAACTCCACAAGGGTTATTTGACAACCAAAACATACTCATTTTTTACTTTGCAATTTCAAAGAACTTCTAACGTTGCTAAGCAGTTTCTTGAGACGGTACCGTTTTGGTTTATCAAGCTCATCAAAAGAAGCCTTCTTCATAGCCAAGGCGCCGGACAATAAGAACAATTTTACATCAGGAAAATACGAATCAATTCTCGGTTTACGTAGTCCTTTTGTAGTATCTAAAAAGTGATTAATCTGCTGAAGTGAATACAGTTTGATCTTACCTCCAGAGATGAGCTCCGAATCCTCCCCGAAATTACTCATTAAATCCGTATCATCATGCTCATTTTCAGAGTCATCCATTAAATCCAACGAGGCTTGAGATGAAATGTCATCTTTACCCTGTTTAAACAATTCCTCAGTAGTAGTATCACTCTCCATTTTATCAGGCTGCCCCTGTCCTCCATCGCAAATCAAATCAGTTTCGGGGATGGGCTGCAAACCCACCTGTCCCGAGCTCGTCTCCGGCTGCGTTTCGGCGGGAGCATGACTCGGGCCGGCTTCCTCCTCAACAGCCTCCTCCAGGCCATCTCCAGAGGCCTCCAGCACCCCAGTCCCCTCGGGCAGATCACCGGGCGCAGAGATCGCTCCGTCCCGCTTCTGACGCCACAGCGGTCGCAGCATCATCCGCGCCGGCCGCCCTCTCACTGTTCTCCGCACCGACAGCCGGTACCAGAGCCGGAGCTGGATTATCTCGCCTCGGGCAAGTTTGTCTGACATGTCCAAACTCACCGCACACAAAGCACTTCATTGACTCATTGAACTTATAAACACAGTGTAATCCTTTCCCTCAATACTCAACTTCGCTGACAGATTTAATGGATCACTCTGAGAATTCAGAATCATTAAAGCCTGACGCTGAAACGACATTACGTGTCTAATCTCCGGACTTTTACATCCAAGAGGAATCATTTTAATTGGACTTACTATTTTTCCATACCTCTGGAGTATTTGCTCTAGTTTTTACAAACGGCGGTATGTTTGATAAAATGACTTTCTTGGCTGAGCTTGACAAAGGCAAAACAGGCACAAAGATGTCTTTGATTATCAACCCTGTTTCAATTAATTTGTTCACCATGCGGCTTTCACTGAGAAAAAACACAATTGCTTTGTTCATACGGGAGGCAGATTTAATATTTGCGCCACCGATCGCCGCACTCACAGCTATCAGACAATCCTCCACTGACACCGCGGCCTCAGGCATACACTTGCAACCATGTTTGATGGTTAATTGTGAGAGATTTAATCTCCGCCATCTCTGACTCCAAAATCCTCCCTCTCTGACCGAAGTCAGGGGAAAAAAAAAAAACTAACCTAAACCTATAACTATAAATAAGTGAAAAGAAAATAAATAAAGAAATCTCACTCAACCAAGGAGACACTTTCACTCCCAACAAACGGCTCCTTCCACACTCACTCCGCACATGCGCACAGAGAGAGAGAGAGAGAGAGATAGAGAGAGAGAGAGAGAGAGAGATTTTTTTTTTTTGATTTTTCAAGCATCTTTATTTAACAAAAAGATTACTTACATAAAAAACATGTATATTTTGTTAATTTTTTTTTTTTTTTTTTTTTCTTATAAAGACAGTGCGAAGTAAAGTTCATTATCAATGACAGAACAGAAAGCTCTTCTGTGACACCATATTCCTTCAAAAACATTTAAAGAGTCCATTACTTTATAAAAACGAAAATCAATTACAATCCTTGATTTGATCATAGCTGCAAACACCCTTTCAACATTATATTCACTTTTTTGCTCAATTTTGTCTCTTCTACTAATATAAATGGCCATTTTGGCTTTACCCAAAATAAAATTCAACAAATGACACTCATACTTTCGCTTTTGAACATATTTAAAACCTAAAATAAAAGTTTGCACAGAAAACTTCTCATTAAAACAATTAAAAAGATTCTGCAAACTATCAAATAAAGGCTTTAGTCTTGAACAATACAAAAAGGTATGAAAAACAGTTTCTCTCTGGAAACAAAAAGGACATTCTTTGCCAACATCTGGATTTAAAACAGAAATAAAAGCATTAACAGCAATAATGCCATGCAAAATTCGCCATTGTAAATCTCCATCTCTTTTAGCTAACGGTGGCTTGTAATGCTCTCCACTCTGGTTTGACATTGTCATTCATCTGAAAAACAGTACGCCATGGCGTGTCAACTCTTTCATGTAGTCCCTTTTTGTTAAAAGATTTTACACAAGCTTTATAAAACATTTTTCCATTACTTTCAAACAAATCCATATCTGTCAACTTTTCAGATTCTAGAAAAATTCCTGCATATTCACCTAAATTTGGTGAAAGAAACAGATTTGGAAACAGATCCCTCTCGTTGGGGATAACTTCCCCTTCACAGTAATCTTGAAGCATTCTTGTCTCTTGCGTTGTAAAAGCAGATTGCAGTTTCTGTAACACTTGTGCTACAATTCGGATGGATTTAACTCCCAACAAAACAGCTACATCTTCAACTTTTTCTAAACTTGGGCCAGCCACTCTAATTAAACACCCAAGTGTTGTGATCCTAGATTTAATAAAATTTGCAGACATTGTCCCACATGCTCCGAAAATGTCCAAACGTGACCCATAAAACAGAGGTTCTTTCAACAGCCAAGACAATGATGACGTAGAATCAGTTCTTTTAACTTGAAAGAGGTCCCAAACTTTAAAAAGATTCTTGTAAAACTCAGGCAATCTGGATGTGTTGATTTTTCCAGGATTTAACAAGAACAATGACTTGTCCATACATAGTCCTTCAGCAGTCTTTAGAATCGCACTGGCCACTGGCCTCCAGCTCAAGTTCTCTGGACCGGTGAGAAAACGCTGTATAAACTGTAGCCGGAAAGCTGCAGTCCTACTCTGCAAGTGTACAAGTCCTTGTCCTCCTTCCTCTTTTGGTAGATATAATACATTATGGGGTATCCAATGCATTTTTCCCCCAAAAAAATCTATTAAAAGGGACTGAATTTTAGAAAGTATCAATGCAGGTGGATCAATACAAGCCAGTCGATGCCATAGGGAAGAGGCCACCAAATTATTAATAATCAGAGTACGTCCTTTATATGATAAACTCTTCACAATCCATTTCCATTTCATTAGACGACCTTTAATTTTTTCAGCTGTTCCCTCCCAATTTTTTTGAACAATAGTTTCATCTCCTAAAAACACTCCTAAATATCTTAAACCATCTTTTCTCCAACTTAACCCACTTGGGAGTATTGGTACCCCTCTTTCCCACTTTCCTACTAACACTGCTTCGCTTTTACCCCAATTAATTCTTGCTGAAGATATAGTTTCAAAATCTCTCAATGTTTTTAATAATAAATCCACGTCATTTTGTTTATTAAGTATAATGACAACATCATCAGCGTATGCTGACAAACACAAAGTGCTGTTACAGGCTTGTAAAGTTACCCCTTCTAAAACTCTTCTCAGTTTATTTAAAAGTGGTTCTATTGCCAAAGTGTAAAGTATTCCTGACAGAGAACACCCCTGTCTTACTCCACGACACACTCTAAAAGGAGCACATAAGCCACCGTTAACTTTTAGTAGACTCTCAATGTCATTGTACAGAATTTTAATATAACCTATAAAATCAGAACTAAAACCAAATGCCTGCAAAGTTTTCCACAGGTAATCGTGTTCTACACGATCGAACGCCTTCTCCTGATCTAAGGAAATCAAACCCATGTCGACTCCCAATATTTTTGAAACATCAAATAAATCTCTTATAAAATGGATATTATCAAAAATTGATCTTCCAGGTACACAGTAGGACTGACCAGAGTGGATTACCTCCTCCAAAACCCTTCCTAGTCTAGTAGCTAAAACTTTTGAGAGCAATTTATAGTCATAGCACAATAAGGATACAGGTCGCCAGTTTTTTATGTCTCTCACATCACCTTTTTTTGGCAAAAGAGTAAGGACCGCTCTTCTACAGCTCAGCGGCAGAAGTCCTCCGACTAGACTGTCACTGAGAACTGCCAGCAGGTCCTCCCCTATCACAGGCCAAAAGGCTTTATAGAACTCAACTGGGATTCCGTCTATCCCAGGAGCCTTGCCATTCTCCATACTCTGGAGAGCTTTGTGCAGTTCTTCCAGACTTATAGCTCTCTTGAGTTCTGCATTAGAGTCTTCAGAGACCTTTGGTAGCCCTTCATAAAAACACTGCTCAACAACCCGATCTTCTCTGTGCTCACAACTATAAAGCTTTTCATAAAAACCATTTGCTCTTTTCCGAATTTCAATAGGGTCTCATTCAAGAGAACCGGTCTCAGAAAATAAAGAATGTATAAAGCGTTTCTGACCGTTCTTTTTTTCTAGACTAAAGAAAAATTTGGACGGTACATCCATCTGGTCTATATCTTTAAAACGTGATCGAACTAGCGCCCCCTGTGCCTTCACTTTTTGTATGTCAGACAAAACAGATCTCTTTAAAAAAAGGGATTCAATATGTGTTTGATTTCCACTTGACTGTGCCGCTTCTTGAAATTTGAGAATTTCATCTTCTAATACTTTAATGGTTTTGATTATATCTTTTGTGACATTGTGAGTGTACTGTTGACATAGTTGTTTGGTTTGTATTTTACCAAACTCCCACCACTTTTGTAAGGACTGAAAATGATCTTTTTCCTTCCTAAAATTCTCCCAAAAAAATACAAATGTTTCTCTAAAATGTGCATCACTTAATAAATTTGTGTTAAAGTGCCAATAAGCACTTTTCGGCTTAACAGAGTGTAAAGTTACTGTACATATAACAAGACTATGATCTGAATAACCAACTGGGATTATGAAACAATTTTTAAAAGTACTAAGATGGTGTTTAAAACAATAGAATTTATCCAGTCGTGCTAAAGACAACCTGTTATCACAAGCATGTGCCCATGTGTACTGCTTTAAATCCCCATTTAAACTCCTCCATACATCGCATAAATCATTTGCTTTAATCATCTGAATGAGTCGCTTACGAGAAAGAAAATGTGGCTCTACATGATTTCGATCCATATTACTCTCTACACAGTTAAAGTCTCCACCTAAAAATAAATGCTCCTCACCATTACATTTATTCAACGTTTCACAAAGAGTATGTAAAAACACCATTCTTTCCGCTGGCAGAGTTGGAGCATATGCACATATAAAAATAAAAGTGTGGTTCTCAACCTGGGCTCGAATCTTTAACAATCTTCCGCTCACAACCTCTTCCATCTCAGTAGAACACGGAGTAAAACTATTAGCAAATAATATAGCGACACCACCACTAAGTGAGGATTTATGACTAAAAAATGAGAGACCTTTAAACTCTTTCGCCCATTCACTAGCATTTGTTGTGTCACTATGCGTTTCTTGTAAAAGTAAAACATCAAGTTGTTTCTGATTCATAGTATTATATATTAATGTGCGTTTTATACATTCTCTTGCTCCATTCACATTTAAGGATGCAATGCGAATGTCACCCATGTGAAAATTATAAAAAAATAAACTTAAACCATAAAGAAAAAAACAGCCAAGAAGGGCCAAAGTGTTAAGCCGATTTTCTGCCATTAATTATTCAATTGTTGTTGGAGTTTTGTCATAAATTTTTTCAACCTATAGACTTCTTTATTTGTGAAACATCCCTCAGCCAAGAAAGCCCTCGTATTTTCTACAAAACGTTTTGTGTCTGGAAAATAGTCAGCACCCTGTACTCCCCTCAAGTTTTTTGACAATTTTAAAAACTTCTTGATTTCATCAGTATCATACTCTAGGCATGTCCATTCACTCTGGGAACAACTAGAAGCACCAGAATCAGAGACATCACTCTCATTACCGACATCAACATCAGACTCTTTTTCATTTTCTGTTTTTCTAGCTTGTTTTGATTCAGAAACTTTGTCATTCTTTTTCCTCTTTAAAGGGGTTTTGAAAACTGCCTGATCTAGATCCGTCATTAAATCATCACTTAAGTTGACACTCTCTGAAGGAGACTTTGAGTCAGACACTATATTAACATGTGAAATATCCATGCTCTCATCAGCCTTGGGCTCACCTTTATCAACAACAGGGATAACTAAATCATTCTCCTCATTATTCCCATCTATGGCCGGATTCACCTCAGTCTGTAAATGAGGAATTGTTTCAGTTTGGCCGCTAGTGGATGGCCTGGGTTCAGTTTGAGTTGGATCAGGAACATTATCAGTGCCTGCATTCCTGACTTGCCTACCAGTTTCACCTGAGACATCTTGTGTATTTGTACCATTATTATCTGGACAAGCACGTACTAAATGCCCAATTTTCCCACAGCCAAAACACTTCATCACATCAGTACTTACAAAAACAGTATAATCAAAGTCATCAACTCTGAGTTTCAAATTCAGGTTGAGTTCAGTTCGATTATCTTTCAGAATCATGTAAGTAAATCTCCGAAAAGATACCACGTGTTTGATCAGGTCTGATTTGCTACCAAGAACTATCTTTTTCACGGGGCTGACTATCTTTCCAAACCGTGACAATTCTTTTGTCAGCATTTCGTCTTTTATGAACGGCGGAACGTTGGACAGAGTGACCTTCTTAGCGGGGGTAGAAAGGGGAAGCACTGGGGTAAACAAACCACTAACCACACCTCTTTCCACTACTTCGTTTGCTTTCTCGACAGAATTTAAAAACAAAACCATTGCATTATTCATCCTAGATGCCGCTAAAATACACTCATGACCAACAACGTTTCCAACGGCCAAAATGCATTCCTCCACATTCACCGCGGACACCACTTTCACTCCGTGACGCCGCGTGAGAGAATCTAAACAGGTGTTTGTGTTTTGGGCTGCCATGCTTCCCAGTGATACACTGGTTGCGGACGGCCTATATTTAGCGAAGCGGCGCGGAGAGCCGCTTCTGGGAAGCTTCTGAAACGCGCCGCGTCGCGGCCGGTGTAAACACAAGCATTGACTAGAATGGGCGCGATCAGCTCCGGTAGCCGTGTCGCAGCCGTAATGCGCTGCAGACGTGTGCGGTGTAAATGAGGGGTTAGGGCCTGCTCACATATCGCGTCTTTTGCGCAAGCGCACCGCAGGTCACGTGACAAGAACCAAGCTTAGCAACGACAGACTTAGGCGGCGCTCACATATCGCGCATAAAAACGCGTCGAAAACGCTAGGCGCGCCGCGTTCTCCTTTTTCCAAAGCGCTCGAGGTGGTTGCGCTTCGGAGGCGTCTGTCGTTGCTAAGCTTGGTTCTTGTCACGTGACCTGCGGTGCGCTTGCGGCATTCTGAAAAGTTGAGATGTTTTTATTTCGATGCGGCGCGGACGCGCTGCTTCCATTATGAGCGCGCATACCGCGCGGCTACATTTGAAATAACGAACTTGCGCGCGCAAAAGACGCGATATGTGAGCAGGCCCTTACGGTGCTGATCCACTTGTCCGACACGACTGTCGCGTGGTGTCGCGACGCCTCCCCACATTGGTACGTTGATGGGCGTTAACCGCTATGGGCGTGGTTTTGACCGAGCGGGAAATGTAGCGTATTAGAACAGAGGACCTGCGAGAGACTTCCCTCCGTCTCCATATGCTCTACTTCTATTGGATAGACGCGTCGCGTTTAACGGACTTCATTTGCATAAAGATGGGCATCGGCCAGCTTTTTGACGCGCAGCATTTTTTCAAATGAAGCGCCGCCTTCCCGGAATGCTTTGCGGGTGCGACAAAAGGCTTGTTTGAGATGCGCCTTGCCTCGCCTGAAATGTAGTCGAGAGTAGGCGGCTGCAGTGAGGGGAGGAGTGAAAAAAGCGCAGGCAAGCCGGACAGATCTCTCTTCTCGCAGTGGATCTGACACCTGTGAGATCAAAGATGGATATCGCGGGATTCACGCTCGTGCACAGTGTTGCTAATAAACTGGATGTAATTCAAGTTCTGTTGCTTTTATATGAAAATAAATAAAATGAACAAGACACCCAAATTACTTGTTATTTAATTCCATTCCAAATACATGTTTATCAATATTTTTTTTCTTTACAGACATATGTGTTTTTATTTATTTTATTTTTTTATAAAAATTAAATTGCATAACCCAAAGAGATCGCACTGTCAGATAGTTTGGGAATATTCACACATAACATATACACATAAAACATGATATTAGAGTTTTAAAATCAAAACATTTTAAAAGAGAACAATACATCACAGTTGTTTAAACCAATGAACATTAAGCTGTGTCGTCAGTAAGTCGTTTCCCATCATGCTTTTAGGCTTGTTCGACTTCATGCAGCTCTGCGCAGACCGATCGGCGGCTGACTTGAAGCAGTGCATGCCGGTTAGAAATTTTGTCCGACTTGATCCAGCGCCGACGCCACGTGACTGTGACATGTGTCATCAAAGTACCGCGAGAGCGATTCGAGAGTAGCCGGAGAACTCAGCCAGCGCAGCTTCTCAAGAGCGGCTGCACTGGGCTGCACGAGGGCGGGTGACGACACAGCTGTTCCACCATTGGCCGGATTCACCGCATGACAACGATCACGTGTGTTGCGTGTTTATTCAAACACCTTTAGTTCCTCTAAAGCTCACAAATCAGTTTTTTTTATAACAGTAAACACTCTTTTTATGTAGTTGCGATGTTAAATTGTGTCATGTTTATCAAAATAAAACTGATTAAAAAACGTAGACTCCACTTCATTGATAGTAGCTTATGTTGAACTTTATTCTTGTTCAAACAGACGCTGTATGAAGCAGTACATAAAGTATTTAATGAAAATGTCTCTGACACATTATTTGGCAAATATTGCATTTATTTCACTTCAGCTGTGGTAAAGTATGCAAACACCACGTGAGCGGTCACTACGGGAACCAGAAAGTGTCCGACTTCACGTCTCCGTTTGCAGCTCCTCCCCGCCTGCACGCGGCTACTCTCGCCGATCAGTTGCATCCAGCCGCAGCCGCGATGTCGAACACACCTTTTGATCAGCGCAGTTGGTGGAGAGCTATGGCGTTCCGATCGGCTCTTTAATATGACTTTGCTACATGCACTCGTCTCAATGAACGTCTCACTCAACGTCTTATTTTTTTTTTCTTTCTGCTATTTATTCCATTCATTTTAAGACGCAGACGTGACGCAGACGTCACGCAGACGTCACGCTGACGTCACGTAAATCACGCGTGGCAGTGAAGTGTCGGGTCAGACGTCACGCGTCATTCACGTGTGGCAGTGAAGTTATTAATTATTTTTTTCTCTAACACGTATTTAACACGTATTTAACACTCTACTCAACATGGCTCAGTGCAGTGTGCCAGCGGTTGCGATCGGTTCTTTAATATGACTGTGCAACATGCACTCGTCTCAATGAACGTGACACTTGCGTCTGTCTTATAACGTGACGTCTGCGTCTGTGATTTATATATAGGATATTATGTGTGTGTGTGTGTGTGTGTGTGTGTGTGTGTGTGTGTGTGTGTGTGTGTTGTTTAACCCACATTTTGAGGGCCAAATGCCCCCACAAAGATAGAAATATGAAGAAACAAAATTGATATAGGCTATTGCATTTTTATAGCTTATTGTTGGGGTTGTTATTGTGTTTTTAATTTTTTATAGTTTTAAAAGGCCTAGGCTACAGCACTTTGGTAGACTAGAAAACAGACAATTCGATCGCGTTTCTGTAGATCCTTTAAATAGAAGAATAGAATTGAAAAATAGGCTACTATTTTTATATATAAGTCACCTGTGTGAAAAAAACCCGACTGTAAACCTTTTTTTTTTTTTTATAGTTTGTAAACTATTATTTGACTTTTTGTTCATGACGTTTTGCCCCTTTATTAAACATTTAAAATATTCACAAATTAATATGGATTTTTTAAAAGATTTTACTGGTTTTCTAAGGCCAAAATATTTCCCCGCAGTGCTGAATGAGAAGAGCCATCTCTGGAACCATACAGAGAGCTGATTTATAGGTGGTTTATAGGCTAATGATAATAAATGTGTCTGAAAAAATAGCGAGGCATTTTAATTGTTTTTATTAATAAACTAGTATTTTCTAAATCAGTGTCGGCTGCAAACATCTCCATCTCCGCTGTAAAGCGGATGCGCCTTTAGATAGAAATGCACCGTTCATGCGGATTATCAGACAGTATTTGCTTTCGATTCGAATTTGTTCGTTTAAAATTGGACATTTCAAGCTTTATTTTGTTTCAGTTCATTTTTGAGACGCGCTCCAGTTCACGGAGATCATGAAAGCGCGCCTGATTGTTTTCTATTACGAAATCAAAACGTTTTCTTGTTATTGTGAGTTTACTCAAATAAAAGTAGTTGCGAATTATGTATTATTATTTTCTATATGACCATACATTATGAGCATTTTAAGTTGTTTCCACTGTTGATAGGAAAATACAAGTGTTCGCGCCCGCGCCTCCGTGCCACGCAGTGCGCGCTCCACTCCAAACAAACCATTGGATATGCGTCAAAATCTTGTGTTTATTTGTGATAATCAAATAAAACCCTGTATTATTATTGTCTAACCTATATTATGACTGACATATGACGAATTGCTTTGTTCCTTTTTTCGATAAAAGCGTCTTCTAAATATTGTTTGTTCTTTATTTTTTGTCATTGTTATAAATAACAACGAAATAACATCAGAGAATCTTACAATATAAGTGCAATAAAAACTTCATTACCTAGAGATAAAATTAGGGTATACAAAATACAAAAAGTAGTCAAAACGCATAACAGAACATAACTTCTTTTTTTTTTTACAATATTATATGCTTATTATTTTTAATTAACGAAATGTCAATCTTCATCTTTATAACAGAAGATACAATACAACAATCTTCAAGATACAGTATAATCTTCACGTATAAAGGATTGTCACCTTTAAAACAGTCCTTTTCGTGTAGGAACAAGCAATGCAGAAATATATGGTTAGCATATTAATTTAATGGGGTTTTTTTCCGTTCATTTACTAATTAAACACTTGGAAATGCGTCAAAATCTTGTGTACTTTATATGTGATAATCTTATATTATGACTGACATTTGACGAATTGCTTTGTTCCCTTTTTAGGATAAAAGCGTCTTCTAAATATGTAGCCTAGACTAGCCTGATATTAATGATAATTATTATTATTATTTGCGTTTATACCTAACTATAAATGAGTTAAATCAGCCCAAATGTTTACAACTACGTTATTTTGTGTTGGTCAAGAGACTCCTAGTGGTTAATAGTAGGCTACATACATGCTTTTTATGATTTCTTGATAAGTTGGCTATCTGTGGATATGTTGACAATGGTAAACAAATATTTTAACATGAACATTTGTGTAAATTCATATTTACTATTTGGAATAAAAGCTATACATAGGCAAGGTAAAATCACTTAATTGCTAATAAAATACAACTGAAGATCAGTGGGAAAAAATAATAAAGAATGAGTGTGTGGAATGTGCTGGAAACCGCCCTTGCAGCAGACTATGGCAGACGCAGACGAGACGTTCGGCACACGAACGAGTGATGTGGCAGACGCAGACGAGACGTTAGGCAGACGCAGACGTCACGTTCGGCACACGAACGAGTGATGTGGCAGACGCAGACGAGACGTTCGGCAGACGCAGACGTCACGTTCGGCAGACGCAGACGTCACGTTCATTGAGACGAGTGCATGTTGCAAAGTCATATTAAAGAGCCGATCGGAACGCCATAGGTTAGGAAAGAAATGACACAAAGCGAGCGCCATAATCGCAACCGCTGGCACACTGCACTGAGCTGTGTTGAGTAGAGTGTTAAATACGTGTTAAATACGTGTTAGAGAAAAAAATAATAACTTCACTGCCACGCGTGATTTACGTGACGTCAGCGTGACGTCTGCGTGACGTCTGCGTCTTAAAATGAATGGAATAAATAGCAGAAAGAAAAAAAAAATAAGACGTTGAGTGAGACGTTCATTGAGACGAGTGCATGTAGCAAAGTCATATTAAAGAGCCGATCGGAACGCCATATTGCACGGACAAGTGGATCAGCACCGTTACACCACCCGATACACCACAGATATCAAAACGAAAAAAATAGAAAAGAATTGAAAGAGAAAATATTTTTTTCGCCACAGCGGGCATAAACCATTCGCACTCACCACACGCACCTCACACTCGCTCAACAAACGCTCACGCATGCGCAGAGAGAGAGAGAGAGAGAGAGAGAGAGAGAGAGAGATTTTTTGAATTTTAAATACACCTTTATTATAACAATTTAATCATAAATTATTCACTTCATCCAACATGTTTTTGTTTTGTTTTTTTCTTACATGTATATTTAAAAAGTCAACACCAATTCATTTCTCTCACATAAAGTACACAATACCTCATTAACACATCAGATTTCTACAAACTTTGGTAAACAGTCCACCAACTTATAGTAAGCAAACTCTACTTTTAGTCTAGCTGCCACAAGACCCAAAAACATAGGAACCACACTTATTGCATCCTGCCCTAAAAGTTTGTTTTTCCTTGATTTCCAGATTACTAATTTTGCAGTGCCTGATAAAAAATTAATTAAAACCAAAGTTTTTTTCCTTTGAACAGAATACCTAGGACCATAAACAAAAAATTTGAAGGAAAAGCCCTCACCCAAAGATAAAAACCAATTGCTTAAAAGGGAAAAGAGATCCCCTAAACGTGAGCACTGCGCAAATAGATGAAACACTGATTCTACCTCTAAACAAAAAGGACAACCCACCCCAACGCTAGGATTAAGATGTGCCACATGTCTGTTCGTAGCTATTGCTCCCTGTACAATTCTCCACTGGAGATCACCTGTCCGCTTATTAATGGGACATTTGTACAGAGCACGCCAGCAGCCTTTAGGGGAAGAGTCAAGTCCAAGAAAATCCAACCATTTTGTAGAAGGAACGCCAGTCAACAGTCTGGCATTTGACACTTTTAAACAAGTCGAGTACAAGGCCTTCTTCCCAGTTAACTCAAAACAATCCAAAACGGGGGTTTTAAATGTCAACAAAAAGTTATCATCCTCTTCCCAATTCTCCACGGCAGCACTGACTATGAGTGAAGGAAATACATAGTCATGCCCTTCTGTCCACTCTTGGATCATCGTTGTGTTCTCCAGAAAGTCTCTATACTCCTCTCCTAATGCCCCACGTACTTCTGCAACGAACTGCTGTATCACTCTTGCGGATTTCACTTCAGTGCTTTGGCTTATAGCTTCCACACTGCTTCTCAATATATGGCCCAACTTCACATATCCAGCAGCCAGCAACCGTGAGCGTAAGCATGTAGATGATAAAATTCTTGAAGACAGGAGAGGGTTAAAAAACAAAGGTTCTTCCAGCAGCCAGGGCCCGACTGACAAATCAGGTGATCTTGACACATTAAACACTTTCCAAGCTTCAAGCATAGATTTATAATACGGGGTAAGGTCTACCAACTCAGACTCTTGTAAATCCATGAGAAATAAGTGTTTGTCGAGTCCCATTCCGCCTACCCTCCGCAAAAGGGCTATTGCAATGTCCATCCAAGCAAAATTGCTGTTGTATAGCAGTCTTTGAACAGTTCGTAAACGAAAAGTCATTAATCTTGCCTTGAGGTCCACCAAACCCTGTCCCCCTTCTTGTACAGGAAGATACAGTACAGCAGATCGGACCCAATGGTATCCAGACCAGAAAAAGTTCACCAAGTGCCTCTGAATCGCTTGAACTAGACCTGCTGGTGGTTGCAGTACATTGAATTTATGCCACAGAGTGGATGCCACCAAATTATTGGCCACCAAAACTCTTCCCCTGTAGGACAACTGGGGTAGCAACCATTTCCATCTAGACAATCGTGTGCACACTTTTTCCTCTACGCCCTCCCAATTTAATTTTTGATACTCATTAGAACCAAAAAAAAAAAACCTAATATCTTAAAACCCTCTAATTTCCATTTGAGGTCTCTAGGCAATTGTGGGAGATTCTCTGCAATACCTTGACCTACCCAGAGAGCTTCACTTTTATCCCAATTCACCTTGGCTGTTGAAGCCTTCTCATAAACCTGAAGTACATCAGACAACACCTTGACATCTTGTGTGTTTTTAACAAATACGGTAATATCATCGGCATAAGCACTTAAAACTGTTCTTGAAGTCTTAAAAATAACAGGTATATGCAAACCAGACATTTTTTCTCGTAATTTGCAAAGAAAAGGTTCAATTGCTATACTGTATAGCTGTCCTGATAAAGGACACCCCTGTCTTATGCCCCTTGTAACAGAAATGGGACGGCTCAATCCACCTCCCACCTTAACAATACAAGAAGCCCCTGCATACAACAATTTCACCCATTTTAAAAAACCTTCCCCAAAACCAAAAACATTCAAAACATTGAAAAAATAGTTGTGGTCGACACGATCAAATGCTTTTTCTTGGTCCAGGGAGATTAAACCAATTTCTGTTTTAGAAACTCTGCAAATGTCCATAACATCCCGTATCAAAAACAAATTGTCCGATATTGTCCTTTCTGGAACACAATATGTTTGGTCACTGTGTACAATTAAATGAAGGTACTTTTTAAGCCTATTTGCAAGGCATTTGGATAAAAATTTGTATTCAGTAGTCAATAGGGCGACTGGTCTCCAATTCTTCAAAAGAGACAAATCCCCCTTTTTAGGCAACAATGATAAAACAGCCCGTTGACAGGACACAGGCAACATATCATCCTGGTTACATACACAAAAAACTTCAAAAAGATCCTGTCCAATGCAATTCCAAAAATGTTTATAGTATTCAGGTTGTAAACCGTCAATGCCTGGAGATTTTCCTGAATTAAGTTGGCCCAAGGCAGCAGTTATTTCTTGATAGGATATATCTATATCCAAAGCAGTCTTTGAGTCAGAGTCTATTTGAGGTAAATCTTGAAACAGTTTTGCAGAACAGTTTACATCACAATGTTCAGCAGTGTAAAGATTTGAATAGAAATCCACTGCGTGACGACGCATGTCTCTTTTATCATACGTCATCCTTCCATCAGGAAGACGTAAACAGGCCATCTGTTTGTGCTTTGCCACTTTACGCTCCAAATTAAAAAAATATGCACTTGGAGCATCCATGTCTGCAACAGAAATAAAACGAGACCTTACCAAGGCCCCTTTTACTCTCTCATTTAAATAAGATCCCAACTCCATTTTTTTTCTCTGTAACTTACTACTTAAATAGGATCATATCTGTTAATTAATTCTGTTTCTATTGATGATATCTCATTTTCAACAG
Organism: Abramis brama; assembly: GCF_963993115.1. Lineage (NCBI taxonomy): Eukaryota > Metazoa > Chordata > Actinopteri > Cypriniformes > Leuciscidae > Abramis > Abramis brama. Next base: position 7,502,330 of record NC_139965.1, read on the forward strand.
ACTCAATTGTTTCTCTTAACACATTAGTAGAATTGGCAGTATATTGCAGAAAAACATTTTTATATTCACTTTTCCTATGTCCCACCACTGTCTTAGATTTTCATAACTACTTTTCTTCATTTTCCACTGTTGCCAAAATATTTCAAAATACCTACAAAATTCTTTATCTTGAAGCAATCTAATATTAAAGTGCCAAAAAGAGGACTTATTTGAACTCTGAGATTTACTTATTACAATTGAAACCAAAGTATGGTCTGTAAAACGCCTCGGTTACGACTGTAACCTCGGTTCCCTGAAGAGGGAACGAGCGTTGCGTCGAGATTGACGCTATGGGGAACGCTTTGCGTGATGACGTCTTGAAGCACATGTAAAATCAGTCCAATGGTGTGGCGGAACGTCAGAGGCGGGTGACGTCACGTACCAGGAAGCTATAAAAGCCGGCCCGAAACAGAAAACGAAAGCTTCGTAAAGTCTGAAGTCGTGCTGACAGGCATGAAGGAGATATGGCAAGGTGACGCAACGCTCGTTCCCTCTTCAGGGAACCGAGGTTACAGTCGTAACCGAGGCGTTCCCTTTCAAGGGAACTCGCGTTGCGTCGAGATTGACGCTATGGGGAACGTCTATACCAACGCCTCCATAGCTACAAATGTCTGTCCTGTGTGAAATCTGGTGAGCAGCACTAGGAAGACAAAACATGAGACCCTGGAGCAGAGTCTAGATCCAAAGAGTAGAACCTGACGAAGGTGTGCGGTGAGGACCAACCTGCCGCATCACAGACGTCCTGTAAAGACACTCCTGATATAAGGGCCTTAGAGGCCGCCATACTCCTTGTAGAGTGCGACCGGACAGCCAAAGGAGAAGGCTGCCCAGCCGCCTCATAAGCAAGCGAGATAGCCTCAACCACCCACTTGCTCATTCTTTGCTTAGACACTGGGCCTCCCTTGTTGGGGGACCCAAAGCATACAAACAACTGATCACTTTTACGCCACAGGGCAGCTCTGTGGACATAAGCGTCTAACGCCCGAACTGGGCAAAGCAAATTATTAGCCTCCTGGTCCGCATTCTGAAAGGGAGGAGGACAAAAGGCCTGCAGAACAATAGGTCTGGCCACATTAGTGGGGACCTTGGGGATATAACCCGGTCTCGGATGTAGAAAAGCTTTAACCATACCCGGTGCAAACTCTAAGCATGACGGAGCAACCGACAATGCTTGCAGATCCCCTATTCTCTTGAGAGAAGAAATAGCAAGAAGGAAAAGAGCTTTCAGAGTTAAAAACTTCTCAGGAACCTCCTCAATGGGCTCAAAGGGGGCCAGGGAAAGGCCTTGCAGCGCAACGGACAAATCCCATGGTGGCACCCTAGAGCGAACTGCAGGCCTCAGCCTCCAAGTGCCACGAAGGAAACGAGATACCAAAGGGTCTTTCCCCACAGACATTCCACCCAAAGGAATGTGGTAAGCACCTATGGCCGCCACATAAACCTTTAAAGTGGACGGGGTCAGACCTGCCGTGAACCGGTCCTGCAGGAACTCCAGCACTGTACCAATTGGGCAGTTAACTGGGTCCAACCGACGGTCACTACACCAAGAAGTGAAAACTCTCCACTTCAGGGCATAAAGTTTCCTCGTGGAGGGAGCTCTGGACTGTAGAATGGTCTCAACAACCTCAGTTGAGAGACCTGACTCTATGAGCTGGGCCCCCTCAGAGGCCAAGCCCACAGCTTCCACAGTTCTGGTCGGGGGTTAAAATCGAGCCCCCTGATTGGGACAGAAGGTCCCTCCTGACAGGTAGCTCCAGAGGAGGCCCGTCGAGGAGGGACACAAGGTCGGGAAACCATACTCTGCCCGGCCACCGCAGGGCTATAAGAAGCAGGCAAACCCGGTCCCTGCGAACTCTCTCCAGAACTCCCGGGAGCAGAGCAACTGGGGGAAAGGCGTACAGACGTAGCCTCGGCCACGCCTGTACCATAGCATCCAGTCCCAGAGGAGCTGGATGCGTGAGGGAGAACCAAAGTGGACAGTGAGACGTCTCTCGAGATGCAAACAGATCCACTTGAGCTTGGCCAAACTCCCTCCATATCAGCTCCACCACCTCGGGGTGGAGCCTCCATTCCCCGGGCCTCGGCCCCTGTCTCGACAGAGCGTCTGCTCCTATATTCTGGACCCCGGGGATGCCCTGAGTGACAGCAGCTTCCCCTGGGACCACAAGAGGATATGGCGTGCCAGATTGCATAATGGGCGCGAGCGCAAACCCCCTTGGTGATTGATATAGGCGACCACCGACGTGTTGTCCGTATGTACTAGCACATGGTGTCCCCTGAGATCTGTGAAGAAGCTCCTCAGAGCCCGGAAGACAGCTAACATTTCTAGGCGATTGATATGCCAGGAACGATGATGGTCTTCCCACAGACCTTGAGATGAGTGACCCTCCAGGATCGCTCCCCAACCCGTGAGGGAAGCATCCGTCGTTAGCAGTTTGCGACGACAAGGAGCTCCCAACACTGGGCCCTGGGACAGGAACCAAGGTTTCTTCCACATAACCAAGGCACGTAGGCAACGCCGCGTGACCTTGATTGTGCGAAATGGGTTGCCCCTCGGGGAAAACCCCCTAGTCCTGAGCCACCATTGCAGGGGCCTCATGTGCAGTAGTCCAAAAGGTATCACGTTGGAAGCTGCTGCCATGAGACCCAACAGTCTCTGGAACTGTTTGACAGTGAGTAGCTGGCCTAGCTTTACACTTTTCACAGCTGCAAGGATGGACTCTATACGTGGTGGTGACAGGCTCGCCTGCATCGACACTGAATCCCAAACCACGCCTAAGAAAGTGGTCCTCTGGAGTGGAGAAAGCACACTCTTCTTGGCGTTCAGCCGTAACCCCAACTCTTTCATATGGGCGAGAACAACATCTCGATGTTGAACCGCCATCTGATGCGACTGAGCTAAAATCAACCAATCGTCGATGTAGTTCATGATGCGAATACCCTGGAGGCGCAGGGGCGCCAGAGCTGCATCCACGCATTTGGTGAAAGTGCGGGGTGATAAAGCTAGGCCGAATGGAAGAACTCGATATTGGTATGCTTTGCCCCCGAAAGCAAACCTCAGGAACTTCCAATGACACGGACGGATGGAAATATGGAAATATGCGTCCTTGAGGTCTATCGTGACAAACCAGTCCTCGGACCTGATCTGTGGCACGATTTGTCTCAATGTTAACATTTTGAACTTGAGCTGCATGACTGACTCGTTCAGAACTCGAAGATCTAAAATGGGACGCAATCCCCCGTCCTTCTTTGGAACTATGAAGTACCGGCTGTAAAACCCGGTTTCCCTGTTGGAGGGAGGTACATATTCTATGGCCCCTTTCTCTAACAGAGTGTTTACTTCCTGTTCCATAACCAGAACCTGCTCGGGGCCCACCACTGTGGGCAGGACCCCCATAAACCGAGGTGGGCGTTTCTTGAATTGTATCTGATACCCTTTTTCTACGGTCTGCAGGACCCAACGAGAAACATTTGACAGTAGCTTCCACGCTGTCAAAGATTCTACTAGAGGTACCAGCCTCTCGAGACTGGTTTCTGGATTTTGTTGTTGTTGAGTAGTCGGTTCGTCGCCCTGTAACGGCGCACCGGCAGGGAACGACTGAACAAACTGCTCTAACACCCTCCTCAGAGGGGGCGGGCATCCCGAGGCCACTACGTTTCCGGGTGGTCCTTGAGATATGTGCTCGCCGGAGACCGCTGCGCCCTGTAACACCGGAGGCGGCAGGGTTGGCAGAACGGTCCCCTGAGGGCACCGAAGAGAGACGGGCACCGTAAAAAGAGGTGTTAACCGCTCTGCTTCGGGGGGAACTACCCTCATTTGTCCTGAGCCCTCGGACATCAGGACTTTTTCCCAGCAGCCTTCTTGGCGGTAATAACGGTCCGCAGATCCGTTTTACCCCTCGAGGGCTGCTGGGTTTGAGAGCGCCCTCCGTGTCCCCGAGATTTTTGTGGGGGAGCACGGGAGGAAACGCTCTGTTTCTGAGTGGCACGGTGCTCAGTGCTCTTTTTAGAGGAGTGAGGCTGCTCCCGCTCAGCAGCCTCATAGAAAGAACGGCGGGGGAGAAGTTTCTGAAGTGCAGCTGCCTGTTTTGAAGCTTCTTGTGATTTAGCTACAGCACTGTTAACTGCATCTCCAAATAACCCGACAGTGGAGACCGGAGCATCTAAAAGAACATGTTTCTCTTTGTCTTTTATGTCACTTAGATTGAGCCACAGATGCCTCTCAGTGGCCACCAGGGCTGCCATAGAGCGGCCGATGGATTTAGCCGTCTCCTTGGTGGCCCTGAGAGACAGATCTGTGGCTCTGCGCAGTTCAGCTACCGTGTCGGGACCAATCCCCCCGCCCTCCTCTAAATCACCCAATAATTCAGCCTGATAAGCTTGCATTAGGGACATCGTATGCAGACACGCTGCAGCTTGACCAGCGGCTGCATACGACTTATGAACCAGGGCAGATGTAAATTTAACTGGTTTAGAGGGTAGTGCAGGAGCCTTCAGGGAAGATGCCGTTGCTGGAGAGAGATAGCTCGCAAGCGTCTCCTCCACCTTCGGCATCTCCCCATAACCATACTCTTTATATTTGTAAATAGATGAGTAGTGTGATGTTTGAGGTGTGTATACTCTGTACGAAACTGGTTTCCCCCACGATCTCGACACCTCGGTGTGGAGATCGGGGAAAAACGGAAGGCTTCTGCGCTGAGGCTGAGCACGAGATGGCAGGAAACGTTCGTCGAGCTTGCTTCTCGAACAAACGCCCTGCCTATCTTCTGGCCACTCGATAGATAATCGCTCAACAGCTCTTGTAACCACGTCAAGCAATTCTTCAAACGCATGAGACTGAGGTGGCGAATCCTCAGACTCAGCGTCAATACTAACAACGTCCAACTCCTCAGAGCTGGACAATTGCAGTACTGGTGCCTCCATCGGGGGGGAAGAAACCGCAGCGCGTGCTTCCACACCCTGATGAGAGGCACTGGATCTATCAGAAAGAGGCTGAGATAAGGCAGAGCCCGTCTCAACATCCACTGATAAATCCATTTGCGAACCCCAGGTCTGAGATCGACGCCGTGCCTCGGCAGCGGCGGGACCAGAGCCCTGGGGAACGCAATCCTGGTTAAATAAAGCCAGGCGGGATCTGAGCGTACGCATAGGGAGCGCGTTGGCTGGCAGACCATCAGAGTGTGTGATTAGAAACACAATATTGTTCACAATGTCTTTTCCAAACAAAGACAGAATTGAACTGATGATGTAACTCTGTCTGTCTGAGAGGCGATTCTTAGATGCTTGAGTCACAAAACACACGGCGTCAACTTCACGGACTCCATCACTGCTTTGAAACAACATGGATAAATTTGCAGCAACTTCCAGATCTTTTCCCAGTCCTCTAGTGTCTCCGTAGCCTGGAGTATCAATGATGGTGAGGGATATGGGACTCTTTATAGGAAATACCTCATACATGGTGCAGTGATAGTTACCGTAAAAATTCAAATAATAGCCCGGGCTTTTATTTTCCCAAATCGCCGAACTGCACCGGCTTGTATTTGAGACAGACGTCTATAAAAGACAGGCCTTTAATTCAGTGTTGATGTTGTTCATTGAGTGTAGCATATCCATAGAATTTAGGCTGACAGATAGAAAGCATGACAGTAAGAGTTTACCACATTATATTACGTTTTATTTATAATTTGAATGTGTTTAACAAATCAGTTAATGTAAGAATTACATTATATTGCGTCGTGTCACGTCTAGGACAACTCGAGGTAACGTTATCACACACCGGTCGCGCACTTGCTCAGTTTATGGCCAGCAATATTTTTATGTTTAAGGACATTATGGAGTTAATATAATGTCTGTACACTGTACTATGTTATGATTGTACTGTACAATTAAATACAATCGTCTGCTAAGTCTGCAGTCTGAACACTTTACCTCAGAGCGTCCGTTAACTGAATGAATAGATAATATCATACCTCGAGTTGTCATTGACGCAGCGTGGCGCTTCTCGTCTTGTGTGCGAGATTATTGGCAGTATAAAAAAACATTCATTATAATACTATCATCTTCACCGCGATACACCTCAACTACAAGTTCATTGGCGAATTCCTCCTCGTTGCTCCCATCCACTTCTCCCTCTCTGCATTGCTTGCACTAACAGCTCCCATGCCCAGATGCGCACGGCTCTCTTGCGTGCGCAATCTGCACCATAGAACTGGTTTAAAAAGATGATCTGACAGGTTTTAGAAGATTAAATACAAACCGAAACAAAAAAACAGACCAGGCCTCTATTTGAGACCGGCGTTTATTTACCCAAACCTGTCGCCACACCGGGCGTTTAAAAGAGACAGGCGTCTATTTGGGACTCGGCTATTATTTGAAGTTTTACGGTAGCTCATAGTAGACTGGTAGGGTTAGGGTTAGCATACGTTGACATGTAGTTGCTAAGCCGGGTGCACACTGTGCGATTTTGGCGGTCTGAGACAAATTTAGCATGTCCTAAAATAATCCTCTGATAAGATGCTAAAATCTGAGGTCGTTGATCATTAGTTTGACATGTTTACAAACAGCCGATAATGACCATTGCAATAAAATTTAACCTCAGACTAAATACTGGCTGTGTCAGAAGATCTGACTGACATTAATGACAACAGAGAACTTACAGTGTGACATGGCTTACATCAGGGATCACGTTCGTACAGTCTGACAAGAAATCATAAAGGACTATTATAAAATCGCACAGTGTGTATCCAGCTTTAGTCAGTGAATGTCTGTTGAGGAGCATCATAATAAAGAGTTATTAAGCAGAAAGTCTACTAATACTCTAATGAGAGTTAGTTGACACATATGTGCAACGTTACAACAGAATGTTCAAAAGGGACTATCAAAATAAAGTGTTACTGAAAATGTACATTTATAAATATAATATTTTGCAAATAAAATAATTACATTCTCTATACAGTATATTTTATGTTATAATTACAATGAGAAAAATACAGTTATCACACAATGTTAATGCAATCTCTGATTCAGTTTTTGAAGCGAATAATTTACAGATTAAACCAAAATTAATAAGGGGACATTTGAAAAAAAAGATGATCAATTGCCTCAAAACAGTTTTTATATGTGCCACAGTTAGAGAACTGCTGAAACTGTGGATTGATCACCAGAACAGAACAGACTCAAACCAGATTAACCAGTAAAGTACAAGTCAAAAAGGTCCATTCAAGTCAAATTTATTTGTATAGTTGTTCATTACGATACACATTGTTTCAAAGCAGATTTAGATCAGGAAATTAGAGAGAACGATTTTAAATGATTAGCATCACATACAATTTATCATATAAGTGCAACAAAACACATTACTGTAAGACAGAGATACAAGAGTACACTGGAGTAATATATAAGACCTAGAGAAGAAGTGAAATTACAAAAAAAAGAAAGTATTTTTAAAAGAAAATATTTATGGACATTATTGACATGTGGTGAAAGAATGGAATTACTGATTCTGTCATGACAACTCTCGGGAGATTGGTATGGTAATGGATAATGCAATGTCAATGTATTTGGTCTTGTTGGAAGAGATCTGCAACGCTGCTGCTGCTGCTCCTGCAGAGCAAGTACAAAGACTTGCTACACCGAATACAGTCACAGACATTGCTGTGAGCATGTAAACATACTTCTGCTGCACATGAAACATACATGAATTAACCCCCTAACAAAGCAGGAGCACTTCAACACAAATATCTAAACTGATTCAATACAGGTTACAGCCAATGTCAATACAACTGTTGTGCAAAAGATGAAAAGAAGTCTATTGTTATACATTTTTAAAGCAATGTGTCACCCTATACAGTTGCACAGGGTAATAGAGAAAAAGACAATATAAGTTCTATACATCTGCCTTTGAGTGAGAAAACAAATGCAGCATCGGCAGATATGCATATATATCTACACAATGATGACAAAGACAGGAAGGAATAGACCCAAACCCCCCCCAGAACAATTAGATCTATCGCCAAGACGTATACTGTTTTTCTCAGGGACCACGTTTTACTATCTGTGTGTGCCTTGGCTACCTTGCCGGCTTAGCACTAGAAATGCATGCTACAGTATGTGTTCTTGTGAGCTATATATATATAACGTTGCAAGCTGATAAAGAAACCCAGCAACCACCTGAGCAAGTATAATCGATTAGGCATTTGATTATAACATTGACCCTATTCTCTTATTTGATAAATGAAAAGCCATCAGAAGCAATAATGAATGACAGGAGCATGCTCTAACGCTGCATAAACATAGGCATAGCTAATAAAACATTACCCTTGAATAAAATATGTGTCATAATTGTTATGCAGTTAAACATCCCAGTTGAATATGAATTCTTATTTTACTTTAATCTTCTCATCAATAGCTTAGACAGCATGATCTCAGAGATACAAACAATATACCATTTGCTGCTGCACACACACAACTGCATAACACTCAGGTTATGCTTTGTAAACACTCACCAGACTATAAAGATGATGCTAGTTTAACTGTATTGATTGTTCTTTTGTATATAATTGTCATTCAATATATTCATTATTTTTCATATATTCAATAAATTCATCATCAAACTCAACAGACCCTCTTTTTATTTTCTGTAATGAAACAGCATCTGTTCTGCTTTTTCATCTTGTATTTTCATACTTGTTGCATTACTTTTTACAAGTTAAAAAATGCCTTCAGCTGTTTTACAGCCCCCTTGTTTTTCTGCTCTTCTCCAGCTTTCCTCAGATCCTCCAGCTTCTTTATCCATTCATCTTTTCCCTCCTCCTTCAGTCTGGCAATGAGGTAATCCAGATGTCGAAGAGTGAAAGCGCTGTCTGCTTTTAATGCGATCTCAGACAGACTCATGATGCTGGTATAAGCTTCATTCAGCAGTTTGGACTTTTCCATTTTAGTCTTCACCAGATCGCTCTTCAGGTTTTCTTCTATTTTATTCTTAGACTCTTCAATTTCTTTCTTACAAGTTTCATATTTTTCTTTATCAAAGTTGGTTGCATTCTGGTCACCAGTGTGTTCATACTTCTGTTTGAGCTTAGCAAATGTCATAATGACGTCCTCTGTCTTCAGCACATATTTTTTGTCCTCTTTGACATGTTTGCTGTGATGACACTTTCCTGAACACACAGTGCAGTGGCTGTTACTCATGACCCAACACTCTGAGAGATTATCGGGAGAGATCCAATGACAGCCCCACTCGTGACAGTTTTCCTCACAGACGGAGCAGCAGGTTGCCTTACTGTTCCATGGCCATTCATTTTCAATGGGGACTTTTTCTTTGAAAACTCTTTTGACTGTGAACTGAAAGTTCTCACACTTCTCAATCTTGTCTCTGTTCTCTTTAACAGCTTCCTGAATCTGATTTAATTCATTCATTTTTGACTCCTTTACATCTATTTGAACCTTCAGAATCGAGACACAGGCCTCAAGTTGGCTTCGCTCTTTCAGAACATCTAATGTCATCTGAACACTTTTTCTGTTCTTTTCTTCCAGGAGTTTGAAGAACTGATTTATACTTTCCTCTCCCATTTCCCAGGTTGTTCTGTCAATATGCTTGTACTGCTTGAGTCTTTTCTCTTTCTGCTGGTTGTCGAATAAGAAGTGAAGAGGTTCATTGTCTTCATATCTTCTGCAGGGTATTTCTGCTTTCTTAATGGCATTGAGAGCATCTGTTGGAGGTCGTCCATTTGACTGTGTGAGTAGAAACACTATGTTGTTCTCTATATCTCTACCAAACAGAGACAGAACTGAGTGAAATATGTAATGCTCTTTTCCAGAGAGACGATTCTGAGACGCCTTCATCACAAAACACACTGCATCAATATAACGAATCCCATCATCCTTATCTGAAAATAATTTGTGCAGATTCTCAGAAATCTCTCTGTCTTTCTCGAATCCTGCAGTATCTCCGAATCCTGGAGTGTCAATGATGGTCAGAGATGTTGGGTTTTCTTCAACAAACGCCTCATAAACAGTGATCTCAGACGTCTGGGATTGTGACTGATCTTGAGGTTTTTCTTCTGTGATTTGATAAAACTCTTCATCCTCAAACTTCACTCCCAGTAAGTAGTTGATCAGGGTGTTGATCATGGTGGTTTTCCCAGCGCCGGTTTCTCCCACCATCAGTATGACTTTGTTCTGTTTGTTTCTGTCTCTTCTTCCATATGTCCACTGTCTGACCTTTTTATCAGTCCCATCAAAATATTTTCTTTCTGTGTTCAGACGATAAATTGCTGGAGGACCTTGATAGGAGCTATCCAATGTAGCATCAGGACGTGATCTACAAAAGAGAGAATTGATTTAGCATCAACATATTATTTAAATCAGCTACTATACTATACTACTATATTTCCTGGTTTGCAGTGACTTTATAACTGTTATTGGAGTGTTGTTGTTTTTTGTTTTTTTTATTAATTTCCATATACTGATTATTAATTTTCATTCTCTTTTTTTGGAGTTTTGAAGTTTTTGAGAAGCTTGTAACTTTTTTCTTCCTTCCAAGACAAGCAGCATTACATTATATTGATGTGACTTAAAGGGACAATATGTACGATTTTTGTAATAAATTATATATAAAAAAACACTTGCACAGTGTGATATATTTAATGCAGTTGTGTACTTACATTATCCCAAAAGCTCCCGAGGATTTGTAAATAAATCAAATAATGGCTCCTCGGTTTCCACTTGTAGAAACCATAGATTACATAGAATCCTCATTAGCAGCCGTTTCAATGGACCGCTATACGTAAACCACTAACGAGGTTCCATGTATGTACTGTATATCTATGATACAATATCTCACACGCCGCTGTTGTGTCATTCAGTCATCATGGTTCGCTATTGTTGATTGCGAGACTTGATCTGTCGACAGAGACTCCGCTCTCGCATGTGTTTATATGCTCTCGCATATTGCACTTTGTTTGTACTTCAGTAACATTTTTCTCAAGTCTGGTGACGAAGTCTATGGCAGTGAAATTAAATACAGTAGCCTAAAAATATATACCCATTACTTTCAAATACTGTGGGTTCATTCAAATTTTCTTTTATGTACGATTGTTTTAAACGTGTAAAACTGAGCAGTTTTAACTCTCCCAATCTTTTGACAAATACTGTAGTCACGTATCAGTAATAGGCTAAAGCATTACATTTCACAATCCTTGCAGTTAATTCATTATGATGACACAAAATAGTGTGATAAAACTTTCAGGTGATATAAAAACTAATTCATTAGCGGATATATAAATTATATGATTTGTGACTTCCACACATCTCTGCATGTTGAAATCGACATCTCCCATCGTTCACTCTCCTTCATAGCGTCATCAAGCTCCGCCTTAGTTATTGTTTTGAAAATGCAACCTCTGGTGATGAAAAATTACAGATTGTACCTTTATTAAACAGTCAGCGTTCTGAGTCTGAACGATTCTTGGAGCAGCGCTGCTTTATGCTGGGTACACACCAGAATATAATCGTGCTGATTTTGGGCCGATTTCCCCCCTTACGACAATCCTAGCTGTGTCCCCATTATCTTGACTGTTCTACAGATTATTTTATCAGATTTTCCCTTGGTGTGAGGTGTGTTAAGAGTGTCCAAACCTGATCGGAAGAACGTCGGAGCCGCCCCGATCGCGAATCTTAAATATTCAACATGTTTAATATCTAAAACTGTTATGTATTATGACACTTACCTGTTGAGATGTGCATGTTGCTCTTTGGTCTGGTCAGACTCTGTGCTGCTCTTCTCTTGGTAATTGTTCGACATAGTAGCAGTTGAATCTGTAAGATATACTACATTTTTTATATGAGTGCTTCAAAATAAAGGAAATATGACTTAAACAAACTGGTAACCCTAAGTATTAATCTTCAGTCTGTAAATTGTTTTGTGCTCCAGACATGAATGACGCCTCAGATCATGTGGTTGAGATTCTGCGTGTTTTCTAAGGTTCTAAGGGGGGGGGGATCTTTAAGTTATAAAGTAAGTGTACTTTTAACATTTAAAAACAGACATTTTCAAATTCCAAAGCTTGTTTTTCAGGTTCCTATTGGCAATACTAACTTACTACAAGTGAAATTGTGCATAATAACTTCCCTCATTACAGTTTTCGCATAAGAAATTACTGTAATTCACCAAAAGGGTTTTTGCTACAGGTGAGATTTTGCATTATTCACCTGTAGTAAGTCAGTCAGTCACTAGGAACGTCTCGGTTACGTATGTAACCCTTGTTCCCTGAGTAGGGAACGAAGACGTTACGTCGGATGACGACGAAATATCACCTTCGAGTATATAAAACGAGCCAATGGAAATGAAATGCCATGGGTCTGCGGAATTTGCATAGCGTAACTCCGCCCCACCCTAGGGGTATATAAGGAAGTACGCTGGCAACATGCAGATATGTCTTCGCTGAGGAGCCGAGACTGAACTCTGGCGTTCCCAGTGGTACATAACCGAGACGTTCCCTTTCGTGGTCACTCCGAGTTACGTCAGATGACGACGAATGGGGTCCCCAGTCTAATCATGTAAGGACCATCCATTAGCCCAACGACAGAATCCAAAGGCCTGGCGAAGGTTTAAAGCGTGTATGTCTTTTCAGCGATCCAGTGAAGTTCACTTAATTTATTGGAACTTAGTTTTAGTATTACTTTAGCTCTATGCGTAATCTGACTCCAATTTCAAATGATAATCAAATATCTAATCGTATTTCTGATTAGAAAATAATCATAAATATTGATTATGAATTAATTTAGATCTTTGATTATTCTGATTATCCCATACTTTCAATTATTCGTTCATTACGGACCTAGGGCCCTATCTTGCACCCAGCGCAATTGACTTTGTACACTGACGCATGTATCATTCCTATTTTGCACCCGCGCAAAGCGCGCTTTTCCCTCCACAGAAGCACGTCGCTAAACTAGGGAATGAACTTGCGCTCCCTGGGCGGTTCAGCGCAAAAAAGGAGGCGTGTTCCGGCGCAAACGTTCCTTCATGCTATTTTGCAGGTTTAGAAAACAATTGCGCCACTAACCAGGAAAAAATAGTTTAAAGTCAGTGGCGCGTTGCGCATGTTATTCATATGCTATTTTAAGGGCGCATGCTTGGCCATAATCAATGTAGCGTGTGCACAACGCGCATACACTTTGATTCTCTCATCTACACAGAAGCAGCAGTTTTCATTTTTGCAAATCATACATTATTATGATAGATAGATAGATAGATAGATAGATAGATAGACAATTTATTATAAAAGCATACATCTAGCTTACACATTTACCCAAATTATCATACGCCTTTTTAACCGAAGTTAATTTGGGTGGGTTTCTCCATCCCCAACGTCCCTGACGAGAGCGTTGCTCTCCTTGGCTGTGAACCGCTCCTGGCGCGCGTCTGGCAAATCCGCCGTTATAATAGGAATCCGCTTTAGAACAAAGCGCGTCTGCTCTTAAAGGGAATGTGAGATGACGCTCTGATTGGTTTATTTCACGTTACGCCCAAACCACACCTATGAATAATGAAGCTACTTCAGACCAACCCATTTTAGATTTGCGCCTGGCGCAAGAGTCATTTATCCCGCTGGGAAAATAGCAACAGCGCCAAGACCCGCCCACAAAGTTACTTGCGCTTTGCGCTTTGACACTTGCGTTTCAGATCGTTAAAATAGGGCCCCATGTGTCGCTTTGAGACGTCACGTCGCAACTGCGCTCTCACGATCACAAACTAGCCAGTCCTGAAATAGTCAGAGGGTGCAGTGCAAGTATTTTAACCTATGCAGTCGCGCACTACAGACCCATAGGTGTAATTTATATAATATTTGCAGCATACAACATGCTAAGTCAGGGAATAGTCAGAAATCAGAAGGTCTTCCTAAGATGTGCCCCATGGTCCATTCAAAGTGCCTCCAGTTTGATCTATTCTGGACAAAGATTTGCGGAAACACCAGACTACACATTAATCTACTGGAAATAATGATTTCAGAAGAATGCAGAATAAATCAAGGTTAACATTTATTTGTCAGGTAAAAATGTATCATGCATCATATGTATCATATTACAGAAGTAAATTATTAAAAGCCAATTCAAAAAATATATGACATCATTTACTCAAAGATGACTCTAAAAGTAAGTAATGTTTTCCTGACAGAGACACACAGTAATGTGTCAGGGTTTTCCAACAGGAAAATACTGACATGCATTACTGTGTGGGGGATTCTCCTGGTAAAAGATTCCCAAAGGTTGCTCTGTTCCCTCGCCTTAAATACCAGATCAGAACAGAAGGGGGTTAAACAAATGTTGTTTAGAGTTGTTTGGGCCAATCCATGTACCCCAGGGGGGTAGCACCTGGTTTCTTGAGATGTAAAGAGATATCAGCAAGAGAGGAGATACAGGATTTTCCTAAGTTCTCAATCTTTTTCATTAAACCAATGACTGCAATGAAATTAAGACCATTTTACCAATCGCACTGCGCCCTTTAAAATGACACCAAACATGAAAAGGAAAAACAACATATTCACAAGATATACCATATGTGATATATATGACCTTTCAGTGACTTGAGGAGGGAGAAGAGGAGGGAGAGGGGGATGCAGAGAAAAGGAAGAAGGACAGTTTGGGCAGGACAGTGTCCTGTGCTCTCTCTTTGCTATCTTCTGTCCATTGTGCATTTTACTGCTTTATTGCAGGGTCCGTTTTGTTTTAACAGGAAAATAGGTTCTTACACACGCCACCTCGGTTGTCTTCCAGTGCCCTGCGCAAGTCTGAGCTCCCTGTTGTGAGACTAGCACGGATGAAGGACTCCTACTTAACACAGGAATACCAAGGTACCACTGGGAAGCATATCCCAGCGGAAATATGCAATTATGCCCAGCCCGAAGGGGGGGGGGGATGCCACGCTCCCAGTGGAGTGGGCCGTCACACCAAGGGGGCATGGTCGACCTAGCTGCTGGTATGCCAAAGCAATGGTGTCCACTATCCAGTGAGACAACCTTTGCTTGGAGAGAGCCTTTCCCTTCAGCTTCCCACCATAACAGACAAAGAGCTGGTCTGAGGTCCTAAAACACCGCGTTCTGTCTACGTAAGCACGGAGGGTGCTTACTGGACAGAGCAGTGCCAAGGCTGGGTCTGCCTCTTCCAAGGGCAGCGCTTGCAGGTTCACCACCTGATCTCGAAAGGGATTGGTGGGAACCTTGGGCACATATCCAGGCCAGGGTCTCAGGATCACGTGAGAGTTAGCCGGCCCGAATTCCAGGCACGCTTCGTCAACCGGAAATGCCTGCAGGTCCCCTACCCTCTTGATGGAGGCCAATGCAACCAGGAGCGCTTTCTTCATAGACAGGAACTTAAGCTCCACTGATTGAAAAGGCTGAAAGGGAGCACTCTGCAGGGCAGTTAGTGCCACTGAGAGGTCCCAAGAGGGAACGAGAGGAGGGCGAGGAGGATTCAGTCTCCTCGCTCCTCTCAGGAACCTTATGATCAGGTCGTGCTTTCCAACGGACTTACCTTCAACTGCGCCGTGATTTGTGCATCCATGCTTCCAAGTTCCTATTCCCGGAGGGGAACAAGGGCTGCCTTGACGACTTCCGTGAAGACGCGAGGAGACAGGGCTAGCCCGAATGGGAGATCCGCGTACTGGTATGCCCGCCCCTCAAAAGCAAAGCATAGGAACGGTCTGTGTCGAGGTAAAATAGAGACATGGAAGTAGGCGTCCTTCAGGTCGATCGCTGCAAACCAATCCTGCGGCCGCACGCACTGGAGGATGCATTTGGCCGTGAGCATCTTGAACGGCAGCCTGTGAAGGGAGTGGTTCAAGACGCGCAGTTCGAGGATTGGCCGTAACCCACCGGATTTCTTCGGTACAATGAAGTAGGGGCTGTAGAAGCCGGACTTCATTTCGGCTGGAGGGACAATCTCGATCGCACCCTTCGCCAGTAGGGTGGCGACTTCCACTCTTATGACAGGGGCATTGCCACCGACCATAGTGAAGCGGACTCCCCTGAAGCGGGGAGGAGACCGCGCAAACTGAATGTCCGAGCATGTTGGTTCTCGCGACCCAGCGGGACTGTCTGGGGAGCTCTAGCCAGGCTCCCAGAAACTGTGCCAGCGGGGTCATTCGAACCACAGACGTACCGTCGGTGACGCAGCGAGGCGGAATGACCAGCTCAGGCGAGGGTGGCATAGCGGCCCTGTGCAGGGGCATGGTCATTAACCGCGTCCTGCCAGAGGAGGCCAGGGGAGGACCAGCGTCGTTGGACGAGCAGCGGGGAGTGGAGAACAAAAAATTCTCCCCCATCCCTCCACCGGGGGAAGGAGTGGCCCTGCTACCATCTCCTGTGAAGAACTGATCGCCAATCCTGAGCAGCCCGTCTCAGGGGCGCCGCTTAGCCTGGCGTTTAGCGGGGCGCAGGGCCGGAGAGGGCTGTGGCACCTTCCGCGACGTGGCCCGGGTGGAGGCTGCTGCTGGGGCCGTGCGGGAGGGGCGGGAGCCGCAGGAGCGAGCAGGCTGAGGACTCTGTGCCGACGGCTGGGTGGAGGCAGCAGCGGGCCGTCGGGGCAGAATATGCTTGATCGCCTCAGTCTGAGCGGTCGAGAACTGTTGGGCAAAGTCCTCGACCGCACCGCCAAAGAGGCCGGCCTGGGATATGGGGGTGTCGAGCAGACAAGTCCGCTCGGCCTCCCGCATATCAGCCAGGTTCAGCCAGAGATGTCTTTCCTGGACCACAGCTGTGGACAACAGCTGTGGACATCAACCTGACCCAGGGAGCGTGCGGTCACCTTCGTCGCTTGGAGAGCAAGGTCGGTGGCGGCACGCAGCTCATCAAAGAGCCCTGGGTCAGTCCTGCCCTCGTGCATGTCCCTGAGCATCTGGGCCTGGTAGACCTGCAAGATGGCCATGGCATGCAAAGAGGCGGCTGCCTGTCCCGCCGCTGTGTAAGATTTCGCCACCAAGGTAGACGAAAATCTACAGGCTTTGGATCGGTGCTTAGGGTCACCACGAGAGGAAGCGCTTGCCGGACACAGCTGCATCGCGACAGAACGTTCCACCGGGGGAACCCCAGTGTACCCACAAGCAGCGGCCTTATCGAGGGGAGGAAAGGTGGAGGAGGTCGACAAACGATTGCGGGAAGACAATGGTGTCTTCCAGGACCACGTGACCTCCTCATATGCACATCCAGGAAGAAAGGTATTGGGGTTGGACGCCAACGGGGGTCAGCGGCCGCACCCAAAAACCAATCGTCCAGCCGCGAGCGCACAGGGTCGGGTGGCAGGGACCACTCGAGCCCAATGGCCACGGCTGCCCGGGAAAGCATGGCCATCATCTCGGGATCAGACTTGGACAATTCTGGCACACCGGAAGGTGGCAGCACAGCCGAATCCTCACTTCCCGAGGACTCCTGCCCGCCTTGTGATAAAATATATTTTAAAGTAAAAGTATAAGTTTATTGCATTTTTGGTCAAGAAATTAACTTTTAAACTGAATTTCAGAATTGCTATGAATTTTCAACAATTAGAAACGTGTTACTTACGAATACGTATGAAAACGTTTGTTGACTAGCTTTGTTGATTAGTTGATGTAGCCTATGAAATGAGTGACTGTGCGCGAGTATTCAAAAACATATATATAGCCTATATATAGCCTATTATTTGAATTATTAAGCGAGTGAGCTTCCATCGAATCTAAGGTTAAGTGTTTATAGTAGTCAGAGTATTTATTGTTTATTTCGTGGGATATGACCATGCATCTCATTGGCACGTGTGCATTAAGAATGCATTTTGAGAACAATTCAGACGGCTCGCTCTCCCGCACAGAGAAATTCGTACTTTACATTAACGAGTTGTCCGTAGCTTATACTTGAGCATTTTTTAAGTAAATGTAGTTGTCATTTATTATATCTGCATACAAGTTGTTCTTTGTATACTTACATATTCCTATGGATCGCAGGAAATGGGGGAGGCCAGGCCTTGGGCGCGGGTTACTTTTGGTAACGTTAACTTACAAATATTAAATTCTTAAACACATTGGCTTCAGCTCCATATTTGCACAATTTATCATTAAAAAATGGCGATCTTGATTCAAGCACAATATTATTTCTAAATGACAACGACGACCTTCCACTAGCATGTAATGATATTGATTTAATAATGTATGCAGATGATACTGTGCTGTACACTCATGGGAATAATGCTACAGAGGTTGCTTTAAAATTAATGAATGTAATGCATAAGGTTGTTGAATGGTTACATAATTCATGTCTCACTTTGAATACTGAAAAGACGGTAACTGTGTTTTTTAAAAATAGATGTAAACTTAAGGAATGTCCTGAGGTTTTAGTAAATGGTAAGTAAGTTTTAGTAAAAATGTGGATGCATTCAAATATTTGGGTGTTACCCTGGACCCAACTCTTAGTTAAAAAAAAAAAAACATGTTAAAAAGTAGTACACTGAAATTTAATCTTATAAATTACATATATATAAGAAACTCTCTTGCCATTGAGGCATCAAATACCTACTTAAGTGCAATGATTGTTCCACACTTTTTGTATTGCATGACAAGTTGGTATCAAGAGGCTAAGACAGTCTTAAGACCACTTGAATCATTATATAAAACAGCACTTAAGATCCATGATAAAAAAAACACGTCAATATCACCACTGCAAAATAATTACTAAGTACAATATTTTAAATTTTGGAAATTTGATAATGCATTCAAATGTTTGCTTACTTTTTAAAATCATTAATAATGCTGTCGCTCCTCCTCTAAATTTGTTTTATTATGCTCAACTCAGGACAAAAAAAAAGAGCTACTCAGTCAGCCACTAGAGGAGAGTGCAATATACCCAATCGCAAAACTTCTTTGGGCAAATCAACTTTTTCTTTTGTGGCCATAACTAAGTGGAATACTCTCCCCACACACATTATTACATGTACAAATCTTCTAACCTTTTGCTTTCTACACTGACACAGACAGAAATGAAAAGACTATCAGTCAAAGCTCAGCTTTAGGAGGAGAAGAGACAGGGCAAGATAAACGAGACTGAGAGAAAAAGAAAGACTGATGGAGACGAGGAGAGAGCAGGTGTTGACTAATAATCTTAATTAAAAACACAGGTGAGTTAGCCTCAATGGTGTAGAAATGGTGTATGCAGTCTATGAGTGCACAGGGGCCCAAACTTTATAAATAATCAAAAAATATTTGTTTAAAACTTATGAAAGGAAACGTTTTTATTTCACTTTTGTTTTGCATTATTATATCAATATCATCTGCTCACCCTCCGACTACTTTAAGTATGTTCATGACCATGAATGGATAGATGTGGGAAGCGTTCTGGCACAGTGCAGAAAAAGGAAAAGGTAACATGATAACTGATAAGGTTAACTTGTTACTCTTCTTCTTTTTTTGTATCATAATTTAACATCAAAATAGGTTAACTTTATTTTTTTTTGAAGGGCTATAGGCTACCACCAAAAATCATCCCGGAATAAATTACTGTTATTTTACATTTGATTATTCAATATCTGTATGCGAATACTGTTAGACCTACCTGAAAATCTTAAAGCTGTGTTTATTTAATTTGTTTAATCTTTGTTGTATTAAATTATTTTTTGTCCATTGCTTGTAATAAGTTTATTTGTTATTATTTTATTTGCTTTTCTTTAATAACATTTAAACCTTATAATTAGGTATTTGGCTTATATATATATATATATATATATATATATATATATATCATAAAGTTGCATGAAATCAAATGAATGATTTATCCCCATCTAAATAGATATTTTCAGTTAGATTTTCCTTACCTGAACAAAATGACTGGGATTATAAAACCTGGGTGTTCCTGTCTTCAGAAATGGTTGATCTCTCCAATAATATCCCTGAGACATGCCATTAAATACAGCAGATAAGTTTCACTTTGACAGATATGGGAGTGGATAAGACAGGGAGGTTGTGGTTTTCCTAAAAATCACGTGTGTTATACTCAGGGGGTAGCTCGGAGGTTAGGGAGAAGGAGGATGCTGCAGACCTGGAGCCAGCAAGATATACGCCCCTGTTGTTCCTGATGCGTCCAGTAGGGGGAGGCTGTACAGTCAGAGGCGAACCGACACTGAGTGTGGGCCCATGGCAAAATTAATCAATGAGGCCCTTTTTATATATATATGTATTTTATATATGTTTTATATATAAGATTTTTTTGTAAATATATCTTCATTACCTAGAGATATTATTATACAAAATTCAAAAAGTATTCAAAACAGAACATCATACATAACATAAGTTGTTTATATTTTACAACATTATGTGCTTATTTTTTTTTTTTTAATTAATGAAATGTCAATCTTCATCTTTATAACAGAAGATACAATACAATACAACAGTCTTCAAGATACAGTAAATCTTCAAATGTGTAACAGATTGTCACCTTAAAAACAGTCATTTGCCTGGTGAAACAAGCAATGCTATATATAAATATATAGTTAGCATCTTAATTTAATATTTGTTTTATTAGTTCATTAACTAATTGTTTACTCAACTAGTTTAATGTAAAGAGCTGGTTACTTATTACTAATGAAATAATGTCAACTATAGTAAATGTATTGTTTAAAAGTGGACATTTAAAGCTTTATATAGATATATTTCTCATGTCTGAGGCTAGTAGCCTATACGCTGTGTTTCTGCTTATTTTTGAGACGCACTCCAATTCAGTCCATGAAAGCGCGTCCTGATTGTTTTATTTTATTTTACAAAAGAACAAAGTTTGTAAGACGGTAAAAGCATAACCAGGTAATGACAGAGGGGCCTCAATTAGGGGGATGCGGAGATGTTGCTGCGTCTTTATATTAACATTCCCGATTGTTTGAATGATCAGCCTTCGAGGGTCCCCTTAAAATGCGGGGCCCCAGGCAATTGCCTGGCTTGCCTGCCCTATTGCGATGCCTCTGTGTACAGTAAGTGACACGAACTGAGGTGTGTTAAATCAGTGTTTCCCAACCTTTTTTTTCAGTCACGGCACCCTTTTAACATTTTCAAAATATTGTGGCACCTTACATGAGTGTTGTCACTACTTTGATAAGATACCTTGAAATGTATCAAGTATCAAGGTATTATGGGGCGGTTTCTTCATTAGGGCGATCGGGTGACGCACCACCACCAAAGTGCGAAAGGAACTTTTCAGTCCACATTAGCATTCAACGCATGATTCAACCAGAGATAAGCTAGCCGTCACTGTTGTTCTGCCTCTGGATATAGTCCAATCAGCTTCAAGTCACATTCTGTGGAGTGCCGCCTCTTTTTGGGCGATTTCTCAGCCAGAGTGTTCCCATAGACTTCCATACAAAGATTATTATTTTTTTTAATTATTTTTTTAACTGCAGGCACTGCAATGCATTCTCTATGGATTCCAGGAGGGCTCGCACTAACATGCTTTATTGTGCAGCGATTGGTGGAAACAAATATACATCATCTTTAAGCTAAGGTGACATCCAATAATTTCCTCAGTGCATAACTTACATTCCACAGACATATTCTCCATCTGTAAATGTTAGAAAGTCTAGCAAATATTTCCATTTTGCTGTCAGAAGTGGACGAGCCTTCTGCAGGCTAACGAGCGCAATAGAACAGGAGCGCAATAATTCTGACTAAAATATACATTAACACTAAAATATAAATATATTTTGCTAAAATATTTGTTGTTGAATATTTGTTGTTGTTGGTGAACATGTGCTTGGCCATTAGAACTGCAAACCTACAAGTGTATTTTTATGATATCACAGTTTTGTTTTTATTTATTTTCATTTTTAGTTTAGTGAATTTAACGTCTTCTTTAAAAAGCATTATTTTGTTTTTGATTATTAGATTGTAATGATACAATGTTAGAATGTAATGTGCTTTGACTTGTTTGCACATAATAGATACTGCAATGTTCATTCACTATGTTGGTTAGCCTTCGATATGAACATTGTAGGAGAATATTGATCAGGATGTGATTTTTTTTTTTAAAATTAAATTCAGATCTTTTTTACTGTAAATACTGAGATTATACCAGACGTCGCCATTTAGCCCAAAAATACAGATTTTTTTGTGGCTATAGCCTATTGCCCAACCCTATAGGCCTACCTTATGGCATGCTTTAAATGCTGAATTTTCCATTTTTAGCTAAGCAGTAATAATACATTATTATCACTGTTAAATGGTTATTTAACAATTAGCCTACATTCAGTCCTGCATTAATAATTCAGTTTGCAAAACTTTCCCACATTCCAATGATGTTCTCTTTTAACACCAAATACAACCTTATTAATTTAAAGTTAGTTTTTATTCTAAATGTTTAAAGGATCATCCAAGAATGTTGTTCTTAGATTTTTTTTTTTTTTTGCCCAACATAAAACCACTGTGAAACCTTATGAGAACATTATTAAAGACCACATAGCGTTTAACAAACATTGTATTGGCGTTACTGGAATAATTTCTGTATATATTGATGGCATGTTGAACATTATTCATTATTCACAAAAGCTATTGTGCACTAAAACATCAAGAACTCAGCATATGAATCTCAACAACAGGACAATAAACTAAATATTGAGAAACAGATCAACTCAAAAAGCTATTAAAGTCACAACAAAGCCACAGCAAAATAAAAGAAAACATGGAGAATAAATTCAAATTACAGGATAATTAAACTGCATAATTTATTAATTCAATTAATTATTGTTATTTTGTTTTATTATTGTTCTTTTGTTTTATTATGAGTGGAACTTCATTATCATTGTGTATCAGACATTATTACCTTGAGGAATAAAGGTGAACTGCACTTATCAAGTCATCGGATATTCAATTATTGAAAAAATATAGAAAAAAATATACTTGCACTACTACATACCTCGGGTCTCTAGTGACCCTATACACTTTTTATAATTATTAATTGGAAAACAAGCTTTTTTCTTGTTATATTACTATTAATACTATTATTTAACCTTAAAAAAAAAACTCACTTTAAACCCCACATGCTTAATGATCTTCAAGGAAAACATATTGAATAGGAATAATTTCTGCAGTATACCTTATTTTCTTTGTTTTCTAATTTCACTGAAAAAAATTGTGTAAAATACTACTTAATCATTCATGTAAAATTACACATAACTACAGACTATAAAAATACAGACTATTTACTTTTAAAAAACGTGAAATTGATGTAAAATGTACTTGGTTACTTACGTAACCTCGGTTCCCTTAGAGATAAGGGAATGAGTACTGCGTTGTAAACGCTGTGGGAAAACTCCTTTTCTCACGAATATTGAAGCCTTTATTTTAAAACGCATTGCAGCTGCACAGCTAGAGCATCATAGCTCGTGCGAGTGAGCTGATTGGCTGTGCTGTGGCAACTGCACAAACCTATGGCGAATGAGCAGAAGCGCACGATCCAATAGGCTAGGTGCACGTGGCCGCCATTTTGGATATCGGATCAGCTAGTGTGTGGTTAGACACTTCCGGTTTCGTATTACGCCCAGTGCAGGGAGCCAGAGAAAGGCGAAATTTATCTTTTATAGTTGTTTATAGAATCAATTATCACTTAAAATACTACTAAGATCCATATTACTATCACACGAGCCAATGGCAATTAAATTAACGGATGCATAGTCAGATAAAATACTGTTCACGAACAGAAGATTTTATTTGACTCATATACGCATACGCAATGACAATTATGCCTACTGTAAATATAGAGTTAAAACTACGATTAGAGTTGTTTGCATAAAATGCACCGTGAGCATTCACACGTTTGTCCTGTGATAGGCTACAATCACTGTCTATGGCTATACAATTCGCTCCGTGCACGGCGACCGTTCGAACTTGAGTGTGTTGGCCAGTACTTCCAGTGAAAACTAACGGTGATCTGACAGCGAGAGCGAGAGGCAACAGCGACTGAGTTCCATTACCACAGAGATATTTTTTTCACAATAAGAATTCAAGAGAGGTGACTTGCCTTTCAGAGGGTGACAGCCTCAGCACTTCATAGTTGTGTGCCGTTTTGTACCATTTCGTCATGTTACAACAGAGAAGTCAGCTTTCATGCATTCCCCGTTGACGCTGCAGTAAGTGGATACCGAAGGGATAACTTCAACCCGACCAAATTTTTAAATGCATATAATTTTCAGTGTATTTCACCTGTGCGTTTATGCTTTCTATTACTGCATTTATTTTGTGCAAGTGAGATGAGTAAAGATCTGTTTCATAAATAATAATAATCTGTCTGGTGTTTATAAGCAACACATACAGTACTACGTGTAAAATATACACAAACTTACCTATATTAAATTGTTTGTGGTAGGCTACCTGCAGTAAAAAATGTAAGTGTAAAATATGTGATGAAAATATTGATCGAGCAATTGATGTAAATAAGTAAAAATGCATGCAGAATTGAGAAAATAATATTTATGGATAAATTGTAGCCTATCACAGGGCAAACATGTGAATGTTCACCGTGCAATTTATGCAAACAACTCTAATCGTAGTTTTAACTCTATATTTACAGTAGGCATAACTGTCATTGCGTATGCGTATATGAGTCAAATAAAATCTTCTGTTTGTGAACAGTATTTCATTCATTAATCTGACTATGCATCCGTTAATTTAATTGCCATTGGCTCGTGTGATAGTAATATGGATCTTGGTAGTATTTTAAGTGATAATTGATTCTATAAACAACTATAAAAGATAAATTTCGGCTTTCTCCGGCTCCCTGCACTGGGCGTAATGCGAAACCGGAAGTGTCTAACCCATAGACAGTATAAGAAGTGGACTGAGCCATCTCATTGGATCTCAATTGAGACAAGTGAAGCCCATTTTTAGCGATTTCTTAGCACTTCCTTTCCTGACGCGCAGACTCAAACCGAGCTTGATGACGTAGATGTGACGTGAGCAACCCGTCTGTCTTCTAGTGGCTGTGGCATGAGAAATCTGAATCATTCCCTTACGTAACTTGCAGAGACGGAGAGCGTGAGTAGGAGCTGTCCATGAGCTAGAAGCAGGAGCAACTTTTGCTAAGTGTTCTGATTAATTACTTTGTCATTTTGCCTCCACGTCCCCCCGATTGCCCGCGAGCTTCTCCTCCTGTCCATACGGTAATTCTCTACTGTGCGACAGAGAGTCGCGTGGTTATGGCGCAATCGTTAGCCTATTTTTACAAAAACTAATTCTACGGGGCCATAACGTAAGATACAAGGTAATGGAGCCTTTTATACATTGTCGTGTTTCTTTAGAAATAAATAATGGACAAATGGAGTGTTCAAACGCCTCAGATGTAAAGTTATTCGCTGTCAAAGTGACGCCAAAATGAATGGGAGTCAATGGGATGCTAACGCAAGTGAAGTTCTGCTACAAGATGGTGGCACGCGGCCGGCTTCAACTTCCGGTCGACTTCCTTCCCGCTTGGTCTAACCACACACTCGCTGATCCGAAATCCAAAATGGCGGCTACGTGCACCTAGCCTATAGGAGCGCTTGGCGCCCTGCCAGACTCAAGCGCGCCAATTTACACGTGACAAGAGCGTATAAATTGAGAGAAAATTCGCCATATGACAGGTCTATATCGACTGAAGCGAAACACCTGATATGAGCAAAATAGCACGGCAAGGCAACGCAGTACTCATTCCCTTACTCCATTAAATCTGCATATAGCGCGGGAATTGAAAATCGGATTTAATCTATTTTAATCTATCTATCTTTAAACTTGTTCTATCTATCTATCTATCTATCTATCTATCTATCTATCTATCTATCTAAACTCTATCTATCTATCTATCTAACCATCTTTCTTTCTTTCTTTCTAACTAATCTATCTTTCTAACTAATCTATCTTTCTAACTAATCCATCTTTCTTTCTTTCTTTATTTCTTTCTTTCTTTCTTTCTTCCAAACTAATCTATCTTTCTAACTAATCTATCTATCTATCAAACTGCAAACCTCCATAGGAAATGAATGACTTCCGGTCGTTTCAAAGCCATATCGGAGCTGATTTAAACTGCCAGTGTGAAGGCGTCGTAAAAGGGTGCCATGTGCGTTGGTAGTAGACGCCAACGGACGTGACAAATGCGTAAGTATATGACACCCTGGGAATGAGAACGGGTTGCGCAGAGCAACTCCTCTAACGAATTACTCATTTTAGGTTATTTTTACTTTAGAATCTATTTTTTTATGAAGCTTTGAACTTGACAATGCACAATGAACAAAGAGTGAACAAACAATGAACAAAAAATGAACTATTGCATTTTCTGCACATTTCGCGGCTCTGTTTCTCGGCAGTCTTGTTTTACACAGTCTGCGATGTGCGCTTTGATTCGATGAAGTTCTCAACAGGTTTCACAAACGAAAAATTGCGCTCAATATTTGTCTTCCTCCTTTTAGCAGTTACCAAGTTGCATGTTTAGTTGTGGATCTGTAAAGAACGTTACTCTGATACTCACTGAAAGTTTTGGATTTACATTATTAATAAAACATGAAATCCACATGAATCAAAAGTAACACAAACATAATTTGTTCACATAACTTCAACATCATCAAATTAATTTGTTTTGAGTGATTGAGTGATTCTATATTGATACTTGACCAGATTTAATTCATTCAATAGTATATATATATATATATATATATATATATATATATATATAAGATTATAAGATACTAGCCAGCAAATTAGTCAAGCTGTTAATGGGCAGTAGAACATTTTAGCAAGATGATGCTAAGTCTGCTCCTTAAGTCATGCAGCAGAACTATACATGTTTTGAGCGCAACATTTAGATTTAGACCATGTGCCTGTAATGACTGCAGCTTCTTGAGTGTTTATAATATAATGCTTTGCATTAGTATCACAATAAGTTGCGTAAATTATGAAGAAAATGCTGAACTGAAAAAACACCAAAACCAGAAACCAGATCAGACACACTTTCTCTTATTGCACATATTCATCAGTGCAATAAGAGAAACTACCAGGATATTTCAGGACACACTGAAGGAGTTTGCTGGAAAAGCAGTGTTTCCTGGAAAGCTTGCCATACCGTGAAAGTTAAAATAAACAGTTTCCAGACAAGTAAAGACCTTTACTTAGAACATTATGTAGACCTTTAGTAGAACATTATATATATATATATATATATATATATATATATATATATATATATATATATATATATATGCTATGTATATAGTTCCCGCAAAAATCTGTATTGTTTCTGGTCGGTGTTGAAAAGTCAATTTTTAATTTTATGAAGAACCTGATAGTTTCGCAATAGTAGAACATTATAGAGATGAGTAAGTTGTTCCCTGTGAACTCATATTGAAACTTAAGTCTTGGGGGAAAAAATGGAGCATACAAAAATGATCAGTATTTCAGTCAGAGCAAATCCCTCTTCAGACGCTCTTCACTCACTCCAGGTGGGCAAGAATATTCATACTTCTTTATTTATAGCCAATTATGATTATATTCCTATTACACATTTTATTTTAGTTGTTTATTTATTTCACTAGTGTAGTTTTTAGAAATGATGCAACTTAAATAAAACTGACTAAATCTCACTAAATTCTGCATGAATTAATTTACTAAATTTATCAGTTCATATTACACATTTTAATTAAAAGAGATAAATTAATAGGATATTTTCAAAAACAACGAGTTGGAAAAGAAAACAGATTTTGAAACCGTACAGTCAGTATGTGGTTTTAATTCAGCGAGTGAAATAAAGATTTATAACTTTTGAATTGTAGATGTTTTTCTCATGGCTATTTTTCTCCCGTTCTCTGAGGGTTTGACAGATCTGAACACACATACAGACTGGTGACCTTATCAACACGACAGCCATCGGCACTTGATCCTAAACAAACCTGACTCTATACCAGGGGCATAGCCAGAATTTTATTTTTGGGGGGGCCCATCTTAAAATGAGGGGGCAACTAATAATAAATATATATATATATATATATATATATATATATATATATATATATATATATATATAGGCTAGCCTAGGCTATAGCAGCCTACGAAATAGCTCGGCGATTATCTTTTACATGAAGTATAGGCCTACTAGGGCGATTATAAAAAGTGTCAATCATGTCATCTTACTCAGCAAATATATGAAGAGTTTGGTTCCAAAACGCGATAAACGTTAAATATATATAAAATAGTAATAGTATTGATGATTCAATATATATAAGTTCACAATACTCATATGTATTTATTTTTAAACTTAAATGGTTTGCCGCAATCAGTTTCCTCAATCGGTTTGAGTTGAGTTAACTTGTTGGGTTTTACAGTGTTATAATTTGACACGTTTTATTCATATCAGATACACATTGTGTAAGTAGGCTAACTTCAATGTTTACTCTATTCTATTCCCAGTTCACCAGCCACTTACTTTTAAGTATTTCGGGAGAAGTGGATGAATTCACGTGTTATAAACATAGAGGTTGTAAATCCAACAGATCCGATTCTCTGAACTGCGTCTGCGGCACAAACTAACACGGCGGCGCCCATCGCGCATACAGCTCAACTAACGCGATCGTTGTAAAGGTGTTTAAACAACAATATACTTCCACTTGCATGTATTTGACAATCGGAATATCAGATATTTCATGCCATAGCTAACACATTTGTGAATATTATGAATAAAAAAGGAAAAATGACATAAAAGCAGATCATCATTCATTCAGCGCTGTTGCTGCTGCGGTGTGTCACGTGACAAGCAATGACGAGTCACCATGGAAACGCCGCCCCCCCCTCTCCTCTCCCCTCTCACAATATAGTTCCCACATCCCTGGTAGTGTGTGCGCACTGGCTTTAGCGGTGAATTCAAGGGCACTCGTAAAACGGATGTTTTTCTCCGAGCGGAAATCCGTTTTGCATGATCAAGGTCATGCGGCAATGCTTACATGCCTTAGTCCTTGGTTCCTCGGCCAAGGCCCAGTGCTGGGGTCTTCTTGTCTTCGTGTAATGCTAACAACAGATGCTTCCCTCACAGGTCAACTCCCAATGAGGGCATTGTTCAATAAAACCCCTTATATAATTGACAGGCCCTATTTATGCATTCAGACGCACAGGCCAGATAGAGACTAAACACGTAATATGCATGTGCATGGCGTCACCATTTTCACAGATTCACGTTTTGAAGTTGACTCAGAGATGATAATGGTATCGTTTTCAAAAACTTGCACTTTGAAACCTGTTTAAAAGAGTGCGTTCTCAGGCCACCAAACAATCATTGTTGCATTAATTTCCAGTTATTACTGTAAAGCGGCTTTGTAAAAAGCTCTATATAAATAAAGGTGACAAGACTTGACTTGCAACAGCAACAAAACAAGATCAGATCAGACACACTGATATTCATCAGTATAATAAGAAAAACTACCAGGATATTTCAGGACACACTGAATGAGTTTGCTGGAAAGGCAGTGTTTCTGGGAAACTTGGCATAAAGTGAAAGAGAAAATAAACCAGACAACCACCCAAAGGCAAAAGAATAGTTTCGCAATAGTAGAACATTATATATAGAGATGTCTAAGTCAAACTCATTTTGAAACGAAACTCTTGGGAAAATAACCGGAGCATATAAATATGATCAGTATTTCAGTCAGAGCGAATCCCTCTTCAGACGCTATTCACTCACTGGTGGGCAAGAATATTCTTCTTTATTTATAGCAAATTATTATATTCCTATTACACACAGATGATTGTATATTTTAATTGTTTATTTATTTCACTAGTAGTTTTTAGAAATTATGCAACTTCAATAAAACTGACTAAATCTCACAATTGTTTTCTGCATGAATTAATTTAATTCATTCATTCTTAATATTCCAGATTAGTAATATTATATAAAATAAAAAAAGGCAGTTGACTAAAATCTTCCATATCACAAATGTGAAAGCAAAATGGCCAGGATCTGTGCATGACTTAAGAATTTTCAGAGATTCACATTTATGCACATTATTTGAAAGTGGTAAGGAAAGTTCCACAATTAAATATCAAGCTGTATTACATACACTTATGCTGATCCTAACAGAACTGCATTTTTTTCATAGGTGATTATGACATGTTCCTGCAGACAGGTGTTTCATGACCCCATTCCCTGACCCAGAACCAGTTACAATGCAGCTCTAGCCAGGACAAGGGCACACAATGATATGAACTTTGGCTAAATAAAGGGAAGATTTCAGTGTCTGAAAAGTCTGAGGGTTGCACACCTGACAGGGCCTGTGCCATTGCTGCATGTGCCATATTACACAACATTGCCAAAAAAAAAACCTTTTCATTAAATGTTTAATAAAAGACAAATATGCTTAGTTCCTTGAGTTTTATTTCAATTGTTCTTTGTAAAGAAAAGCCAGTGGTCAAGTGCCTGCAACAAGAGATATTAGACACATGCCTCATGCAACAAATAAAAAGGAAAAGTTGGCTATAATATGTGTACATTAACATAAGTTTATCAGTTTTCACATTCACAAGTCAAAGCAATTCATCATTGCTCAAGATTTAACAGTTGAAAAGACTATACGGCCTTAATTTAACCCTTGTGTGGTGTTCATATATTTGTTACTCAGCCAGTGTTCGTGGGTCTGGTGGACCCGCTGCATTTTTGGGTTTTTAATTCAACACAATCAAAAATGTTATGTTAAAATACTTAACAGATGTTTACTTCATCCCAATTACAAGCAATATAAACAGCATATATGGTTAATATTTTCTCTTTACCTTTGTTAGATCACATTTAAGAATTGCAACCTCGTGTGGGAATGGCAGGAGTAGAAACACAAAACTCACTCTTGCACTCTTTCACACTTACACACAATCTCTCTCTCACACGCACGCACACACACACTCATGCACACACATGCACACATCCACAACACACACACAGACACACACAAAACACACACCCCCACACACACATGCACACACACACACACACACACACACACACACACACACACACACACACACTCACTCAGATATGTGGTGTACGGTCACTCTCCATAGGCGTAATAGTTTTTCTAATGTACAAACTGTATAATCTATCCCCCTACACTAACCCTACCCCTAAACCTACCAATCACAGAAAACTTTTGGCATTTTTTGAATTTCAAAAAACACCATTTAGTATGTTTTAGTATGAGGACACAGATGTCGTCATAAACCATGTTTACGTTGTAATACCCATGTCATTATACACATTTGTGTCCTCATAAACCATATACAAGAACATACACACACTAACAGCAGGCCCTGACAGGAGGAGGACAGAGTAAAAGTACACAGGACCTACAATTTCCACACTTTTATTAGCCCCGGGTCCAGTGGACCCGAACATCCAACGTGATCTCATGGAAATACGTGTTGATGTGTACGTAAAGTTTGTTCAAGGCAAACGTATGCATTTGACGTTTTTTGGACGCATATGCGTACAATATTGACGTATTTTGGCTTGATAAACGTACATTTCTTACGTATTTGCAAATTAATTACGTATAAATGCTTACGTGTAGCCTGTAGCCTAATGTAACTGTATTAATAGTTTTCCGTCACGTGACTGTCGCGGAGCCTTGGAGGGCAAAACCGCCATAGAACTCCATTAAACTGCAGCACAACACACAAGCCTGTCAAATTTCCATCTTAAAACAAAAATGTGTGAACAAGATGCACGTTTTGGGCACATGATCCATATACAGCACCTGCTGCAGTATTTCAATCACTTAAAATAGTGTGAAGTTTTTAATGTGAAAAACACTATAGGGTGAGTTGCACCAATAAGGATTAAATTAAGCAAAGTTTAACGTTATTCTACGGTTTGTATATATGGGTTTTATTTTAAATCGAGTTGTTGCACCACTTAATTTTAAACAATGATTAATTACGCAGTGAAACCGTTAGGCTAGAGATCAAGCAGCAGACGGAAGGTGACGACTGGCTAGAATCATTAGTGCAACCCTTGAGTGCCATAATGTGATAAAACAGTGATATTAAAATATCAAAATCCTTTTTGATGAGCCAAGAATATATGAACGCAACGCGTACGGGTTTCGCTGGGGAAAACACGTGGCATTAATATTCTGCACTGTTAGACAGTTCTTGTAATTTTACAGGAAATTCCTGGCTAATAGTTGCCGTAAATTTACTGTAAACAGTATACAGGACTGTTATTGTAATACTTAATACAACATCCCTACTGTAATTAATTACAATAATCATGTAAATTTACTGGTATTTGCCAGGAATTTCCTGTAATTTCACAGGATAGAATACTGTAAATATTACAGCAAAATGTTATATTTACGGCAACTCAGTAGCCAGGAATTTCCTGTAATTTCACAGGACAAATCAATATACTGTAAAACATTACAAGTATAAATATTACAAGTAAAAAGCTGTCATTTTCCGTATTGGCCAATTAAAAACACAACAATGGTATATTTTCTTTTTTTTTAATTAACAAACTGTGCAAAAATACATATTACAAAAGTATCCACTTTATCACACATAAAACAAAATTTTACTTTTAAAGAGATACTCCACTTTTTTTGGAAATAGGCTCATTTTACAACTCCCCCAGAGTTAAACAGTTGAGTTTTACCGTTTTCGAATCCATTCAGCCGATCTCCGGGTCTTTAGAAGAATGTCAGAGTTTTTGGTCCCATTGACTTCCATAGTATATATTTTTTCCTACTATGGAAGTCAATGGGACCAAAAACTGTCTGGTTACTGACATTCTTCTAAAGACCCGGAGATCGGCTGAATGGATTCGAAAACGGTAAAACTCAACTGTTTAACTCTGGGGGAGTTGTAAAATGAGCCTATTTCCAAAAAAAGTGGAGTATCCCTTTAATGAAGAAGCTCACTTCCAGACATCCAGGCAGCCAATCATCAGGGGGAACATGATGATATGGAACAAAGGTGTCCAGCCAGACTTGAACTGCATAGGGGAAGTTGTTCATGTTACTATCCCATCAACTCAAAGTCCAGTTTTCTTAGGAGGGTGCAAACAGGTGCGTTGAGCCTGTGTCTCTTCTCGGCTTTACTGCCCGTCTGGGAGTGGATTCCACAAAAAGCTCTGAAAACCGAGAGAGAGGAAAAAAGATAAAGTTTTCATATCTGTTAAATAATGACAAATACTGTATAAAAAACATAAGTAACCTACTTGCTCATAAAATAAAATGACTTTGATGTATTTATTTAACATTAACAACTTTAACCATACAATTTAATTTAATGAATTAATGAAAGTTGTAATGTCAAACTGTTGTCCGTCAGTCTCTTCTGTTTACACAAATTATGTCCTGCAGGGGAAAACCAACTCTACTATAGAACAGACACTTAACAGCAATAGCTGGGTCTCCATCCAACTTTTTAATGCACATTTTAACCATTTGAAAAAGAAATCCTGACTGGAATTGGTTAAAATTCACATAAAATATTCTAATGTGAACAAAAACTTCTATGTGGATTGACAAATTTGCATTTTTTGCAATTATATCAGGTGTTTCAAGTTGCCCTGTCAACCTTACGTTTTGATCCCACAGCTGTTCACGACTCCTAGGTGCGTGACCATTTATAATTCGCATAACAGAGTTGATTGAAATGCTCTCCAATTAGAGGGTTTTTTTGCCAAATTTTTACGAATGCGTTTAAAAGTTATGTTTTAATTGGATGGAAACCTATCTATTGACATCATTGCATAGAATATATCATAGAACCTAACAATACTGGTAATAAGGTAATAATTCATGGGACGTTACATATGAGAATGATGGATTCACTTTACAGTAAGAATTATCATGAATTCATGTATAAATTCATGCATGAATTATGCATTCATATCTCATGAATCATCAGGAACTAACACGAGTTCAACGTTTTTCATTCATGACTTCATGAGTGAACAACACCTTAATTAAAACATTAACTAAGATGGGTAAATCATCATGAATTATGATTTATTACGCATGATCATGATGTTTTCTTTGTTCACAGTTATACCACTGTTCATCAGTGTTTCTAAGGACCAGTCACCACTTTAGTTGAGGGGCCACACACATGAAGTCATTGATAGATAATGCTTAGTTAATGATGACTACTGTATTTGAATGTCAACAGTTCATGTCTTCTTCAAAGCCTGCAGGTGATGATGATGATGTTTATTTCAAACCTGCATTCTAATTTTCTCACAATCAACATAACAGGCAACATAGCAGACAAATTATACAAGTGCATGGTTTGAAAAGGAGGTGGACGAAGCAAACGCTTGTGGTAGTTGGACAGACCCCAAAATAGACCAATCACAGCTCAGAGCACACAAATTCTGTTGACATTCAAATACAGTAGTCATCATTAACTAAGCATCATCTATCAATGACTTCATGTGTGTGGCCCCTCAACTAAAGTGGTGACTGGTCCTTAGAAACACTGATGAACAATGTGCTAATGGTCGCATATGTGAACAAAGAAAAGCATCACGATCATGCGTAATAAATCATAATTCATGATGATGTACTCATCTTAGTTAATTTTTTTATTAAGGTGTTGTTCACTCATGAAGTCATGAATGAAAAACGTTGAACTTGTGTTATTTCCTGATGATTCATGAGATATTAATGCATGAATGAATGCGTAATTCATGCATGAATTTATACATGAATTCATGATAATTAATGTACCCATACTGTAAAGTGTTACCTCATTTTCTTTATTAGTGTGTAAACAGTTTAAACATACCTTTGTATAAAGTGCCTGAGGCGTCTTTAGGATACTGCATGTTGAACACATAGTAAGCAGCGAAGGTTTCAGCCACTCCATTCAAAAGACTGTTTTGGGCCCCATCACAACTGTTCCTTCTATGAACACTTGTTGCGATTAGTGTCTCTCCTTAAATGCATTAACACAATATGATAATAAAAGGTGAGTAAATCATGGGGTAATTTTCATTTAAAAGTGAACTACTCTATAAAATAAGGGAAGAATTTACCTTGCACAATTAAGCAAGGTGTGCTGGATAGGTCTCTCTCTCTCTCTCTCTCTGGATATCAGCAGCTGTGGCAGAGGGCTAGGCTAGGGAATAAAAAACGTAAACATTACCAAATGTATTACCAATTACACAAATGCCAAATTAAAAATCTATTATTATTTTAGTCCATATAGTCTGCCAGGCAGCCACATGTAATTTGAGACAAACAAAATGGTTAACTTAATTTTAATACTACTGATAATTTGCTGCCTTTTCTGAAGACAAAGAGAGCATTGAAAGCTTTTCAACAGAACCCAGGCTCCGGAAAAAAAATATATTTTATGACGATGCTGGTTGGATTTAGTTGCGCATGCGCAGTTTATTTTAGATACAGACAGTTACATGACTGCTCTTGCAACCTGGTTTGCCAAGCACAAAGTAATGTTATAACATATGAGCATACCAGATGCTATATTCAGCTTATCTCACAGTTATAGCTGACTCACATAATTAAAGATACCAGCATTGTCGTTTAATTAAAGCCCATATTTCAACTAAAATGTGCTTGTGTTTATTCAGTGGCCGTAAAATCTAAAGTTACAAACTTCGTTTATGCTAGTGTGCAAACCACGGCTTCAAGACCCCCGATTACAAGACAGCAAAGCCCTAATAATGTTACGACAGCCTGTCCAGTTGCACGTGTAATCAATGCAATAATAACCTGAGCTAACTGATCGGGCTAACGTTAATGCTTATTTTTAACAGTCTGGGCTAACGTTATTTGAGCTATCGTCATTGTGGTGGTTTTCCATTAACGTTAGGCTACGTTACAAGCTCAGCTCTACTCGATTCTACTCACCATGTTTGTTTTTCCATTGAAAATAGTGCCGTGTATCTGCATGTGGTAACGTTACTATTTTCTTTATGGATTGAGTAACTTAAAGAAGACGCCGCTTCACCGCAGTCAGTTCAGGTTTATAACGTCGTTACCCGGGAGTGAGCGGGGCGAGTTGAGCTAACGTTATATCTAACATTACTCTAGCTAATGTTACTGAAATATACCAAGCGAAAAATTGTGAATATCTCGTACCTTGTAGCTGCATGTGGTAACTTTTTTCCGTATGGGTTGAGTAAGAAGACGCCACTTCACCGCGGTCAGTTCATGGTGTTGTTTTACCGGGAGTGAGCGAGTCGAGTCGGGGCGAACGTCACAGAAGCTAATGTCACTGAAATATACCAAACGAAACAATCACCACTCATATGACCGGTATTAATATATCCATAGACTTATAAAAATAGATGGCATGTTAACGTTTCATACCTGAGATGTGTTCCTTCCAAAAGCTGCTTCTTCCAAAAGTGTTTGATTCTGGTGCCGTTGGCCGCCGCGGTACCGCGCAATTTCAAAATTCAAATCGCAGCAATCCCACAATGCTATGCGGTGGCTGTAAAATAATGCTTCTACAGTGTAGTTACAACAAAATTACAGGACTGTCCATAAATTTCCCATCATGCATTTGTATTTACAATAAAAACATGAATACAATATGTTGTTGTAAATTTTATTGTAAAAATTACATCAATTGCTAACAGTGTGCGTTCAATCTGCTTTCCAGTAGCAAAGTATGCAACATCAGTGTTGAATTTGGTAATTTAATATCACTGTCTGCATTAATACTGACTACAAAACTGTGTTTTACATATAACTGCTATTGATCAGATGCCTTGTAACATTCTTTATTATTATTATTATTATTATTAATAATAATAGGCTAATAATAATAATACATTAATTGGCGTCCAAAAGCACTCAACTTGCAGAGTCACGCATGAATTCATGCCGTTTCGTTTCAGCTTATTGCAGTAAGAAGATATTGGCTATTATTGGAATTCCAGTTATGTCGACTCCATGTCAATAACTTCTTCTGTAGGCCTACCGTTTGCAAATTATTATAAATTTGGGTATGGGTTGTGAGAATAAACTGAACAACTGTGTCATCAATAATATTGCATTGCATTTGTTATTTATTGTTATAGAATGGGCATATCATTTTACTTAAGGGTATATTAGGGTAATTGTGCATAATAATTAACCGCTTGAATATAGGCTAGTCAAGAGCTAGAATGAGTTTCGGGATGAGCGAAAAACCGGGGAAAACACAACTGCAATGTCGCGATTGACCAATGAGAATCAAGTATTTCAGAGCGCATGTAATAAATAAAAAATAAAATGTGGTCAAATGAAATACGTGAAAGCAAACATGAATGTGTAATTAGCATAGGTTTATAACAAAAACAAAAGTGCTCGTTTTGTAGATATACTGAGTAAATTATTTATTTGTAAATCTGCGTATTTTTGTGTTGCATTTTTAAACTGTGTTATCAGGTAAGTAAATAATAATAATAAAAAAATAATAATAATAATAATAACTTTATCAGCTTTGCGCTTGCATTTCCGGTGTTTCTCCTTTGGCACAATCTCCCGCGAATTGCGTACAAGAAAAATAGCTTAACAGGTAAGAAAAGTGTGTTTTCCTTCTTTTTTGGTTGTTCTCTGATATTGTATTCAAAGTAGATTATAAATTAAGTACTTTTATATTAGTTATTCAGTATTAGATGTCACTTGATATGCTATTTCTCATTGATCTGTTCAAATCTTTGAAATGTGATGTATTAAAATGTGTAGCCGCGTAACGTTAGATGTGCTAATGTTATCCATATGCAAAATCAACTTGATTATGCATTACTAATCATGATCTAACGTGATCTGATCTTCTTTTTAGGCTTCATTAATAATTTAGCATGTTGTATGAGCTCGTTTAGGTCAGAGTGGATTTTCTTATTACCAATTTACTAACTAATTTATGACATTTCAAAACAGCATAAAACCGGCAGCATTAATCAACATGGACATTTTACTTGCTGTTTTTAGAAGCATAACAATAATACAACATTACAGTGAATTACTTGCTACATATGCTCATGGAAAAATGTGTACTTTTTGTTTATCACAGGATGCCTGGGTCCACTTTTAAAAAATGCGGGTCATGCAATGTCCACATTTATGTGGCTTGCAAAACCTGCAAACACTGTGGACAAAAACAGGAAATGAAACAAGTGTAGCAGATTGGGTATTTCCCTCCGTTCCCTCTCCCTGGTGGAGAATGGGAATAATCTCCCCATAGACTCAGCTGTGTCAGAAACCGGCTGGTTACTCATTATCATGATTGCACTTATAATAAAAGCAAGACACCCATAGCAGAGTTTGTTTAGCTGTTTCTGGTTACTCTCTTGCTGTCCCTTTTTCTGCCTTTTCCTGATGGAGTCGTGTAGTTTGGGTCGCTTATTTGTCCAATCTCAGGTATGTGGATGGGTGTAGAGTGATAGGTGATTTAATTTATTTTTTTGTTTAATGTTGGTGTGTAACCTAAAGCCTGTTCTGCAGTTGCTACAGTGCAGTGATGGCATGTTGCAGCATGCAGTCATTTTATATACATTGTCCTGATGCAGTGAGTATGATCTCTTTGGGGGATTCTTTTGATTTAAAAAGTGCTTAAATCTCACTGTTGTGAATGTGTGTGCAGGTTGGGGGGGCGTGCCTAACGGCGTGCTTCCAGCTCAGAGCCGTGTAAGTGCATCTGTAATCAGCAGGATACACGGACCCAAACTACGCTGCTGTTTTTGTCTCCCTTATAAATTTGTTTTGGTTATTTATTTTTATGGAATCTGTAACTTAAGTGGGTTCTCTCTGGGACATCTGAACGGGGGTAATTTGGCCCACCTCCATTTGGGGTGCAGTGTTAAACACACTTGAGTGTGGATTTGTTTCATTGCCTTTGTAGTGTGGGACACTAACGTGTGGGTGTAGTGAGTGATTACTTACAAGGTGGGTCAGAGATTCTTTCTCCTGTTAGTGTCTTCGATTAACCCCCAGTCTTTGTTTTTTTTGTTTTTCTTTCTTTATTTTATTTTAATTTAATTGTAATTTAAATGCCTTCCTTTTTGTACTAACATGTAGGTCATTAAGAGGTAAATGTTTGGAAGGTATTTATTAGTGAATGTGTTTTTTTCAATGTGAGAAGATTTTGTAATAAATTGTGTTTTTAATTGTCAGAACCGTCTCAGTCCTCTTTGCCAAAGAAACGAACCTGTGTTGTCTGAGTATATCCTTGGGCGAAAGTCCCAAGGTGGCGTAGTTGGCTACATTGAAAATCTTATCAGTTTATTTAATGTTAACTTCCTTGCTGCCTAGCTTCGCTCTTTTAGCCCCCACTCTGCCACACAAGCAACAAAAGCTGCCAAACAAAAAATAAATGACAAATGGGTCAAAAGCATGAAAAATGGAAACAACTTTTGCAAACTCACAAATGCAGCCATTGTTCTGGTAAGTCACTATATTAAATGCATTCATGTGTTAAAGTTGGCCTTCCTTTGGAGTATGAAACACGATGAACTGTATTAAGTGTGTGTGTGTGTGTGTGCGTGTCTATCTGTGTGTCTCTGTGTGTGTTACAATGGCTTCTGCAAAAAAAAATAAAAAAAAATACAGGTGCTGGTCATATAATTAGAATATCATCAAAAAGTTGATTTATTTCACTAATTCCATTCAAAAAGTGAAACTTATATATTATATTCATTCATTACACACAGACTGATATATTTCAAATGTTTATATCTTTTAATTTTGATTATAACTGACAACTAAGGAAAATCCCAAATTCATTATCTCAGAAAATTAGAATATTACTTAAGACCAATACAAAGAAAGGATTTTTAGAAATATTGGCCAACTGAAAAGTATGAACATGAAAAGTATGAGCATGTACAGCACTCAATACTTAGTTGGGGCTCCTTTTGCCTGAATTAATGCAGCGTGGCATGGAGTCGATCAGTCTGTGGCACTGCTCAGGTGTTATGAGAGCCCAGGTTGCTCTGATAGTGGCCTTCAGCTCTTCTGCATTGTTGGGTCTGGGTCTGGCATATCGCATCTTCCTCTTCACAATACCCCATAGATTTTCTATAGGGTTAAGGTCAGGCGAGTTTGCTGGCCAATTAAGAACAGGGATACCATGGTCCTTAAACCAGGTACTGGTAGCTTTGGTACTGTGTGCAGGTGCCAAGTCCTGTTGGAAAATGAAATCTGCATCTCCATAAAGTTGGTCAGCAGCAGGAAGCATGAAGTGCTCTAAAGCTTCCTGGTATACGGCTGCATTGACCTTGGACCTCAGAAAACACAGTTGACCAACACCAGCAGATGACATGGCACCCCAAACCATCACTGACTGTGGAAACTTTACATTGGACCTCAAGCAATGTGGATTGTGTGCCTCTCCTCTCTTCCTCCAGACTCTGGGACCCTGATTTCCAAAGGAAATGCAAAATTTACTTTCATCAGAGAGCATAACTTTGGACCACTCAGCAGCAGTCCAGTCCTTTTTGTCTTTAGCCCAGGCGAGACGCTTCTGACGCTGTCTGTTGTTCAAGAGTGGCTTGACACAAGGAATGTGACAGCTGATACCCATGTCTTGCATACGTCTGTGCGTAGTGGTTCTTGAAGCACTGACTCCAGCTGCAGTCCACTCTTTGTGAATCTCCCCCAGATTTTTGAATGGGTTTTGTTTCACTATCCTCTCCAGGGTGCAGTTATCCCTATTGCTTGTACACTTTTTTCTACCACATCTTTTCCTTCCCTTCACCTCTCTATTAATGTGCTTGGACACAGAGCTCTGTGAACAGCCAGCCTCTTTTGCACTTTTGTGTCTTGCCCTTCTTGTGCAAGGTGTCAACAGTCATCTTTTGGACAACTGTCAAGTCAGCAGTCTTCCCCATGATTGTGTAGCCTACAGAACTAGACTGAGAGACCATTTAAAGGCCTTTGCAGGTGTTTTGAGTTCATTAGCTGATTATAGTGTGGCACCAGGTGTCTTCAATATTGAACCTTTTCACAATATTCTAAGTTTCTGAGATACTGAATTTGGGATTTTCCTTAGTTGTCAGTTATAATCATCAAAATTAAAATAAATACACATTTGAAATATATCAGTCTGTGTGTAATGAATGAATATAATACGTTTCACTTTTTGAATGGAAATAGTGAACTTGAATGGAAACATCAACTTTTTGATGATATTCTAATTATATGACCAGGCCTTATTCATTTGATCAAAAGTAATGTTCAGCATTTTCCTTTTCATGTCAAAATTATTTTTTACCCTTGTGATTACAGATGCACAAATTTCATGCCTTGGGGAAATATCCTCTGCTTCTCCTGGGGAAAAGGGATGTGTCGGGGTGTTTTACAACTGATGTTATCACAAACCATTCCTTTTCATCCCCACAGGAGAAGGTGTCCATAGACACATGAAAAATATTTTTTCAAGTGTTCTGAAAGGTAACTGTACAGCTACAGATTTTCCATGTTGCAGTTTTAACCATATCTTAGTGAAACCAATTTAATGCCAGTCAATGTAAAGTAGTGTTATTTTATTTAAGTTTGACATTTGGACCTTTCTTACTGAGCAGCCTTTCAGGTCATGTCAATATCAGGCTCATTTTAATGAAGACACTTGACCAGCTGTTTCCTCCAGTATCTAAGGTCCTTGCTGCTTCTGGAATTGATTTGCTCCTTGTGCACAAAACTGCATTCATCTCTTAGAGATTTCATATGAATTATGATGGCTGTGTGATCCCATTTTTTGTGATCCCAATAGCATATTATTGTTTATAAAGATGAACATGGTAATTCCAGTGGTTTCTTTTAAGTGGTTAAAACTTGCTTTAATGAATTCAACCTTATTGTATATAAACTTCTGAAGTTTGATAACAGTGAAAGCAAACGTATCAAGGCAAATTACAGTTTAAAATTTGTTTAATTGTACTATTATATTATTAAGTTGTCTTACTTTTATGTGTTCTGTGTGCCTTAAATAGCAATATTAAATATTACTACTTAGTATGATGGGGCTGTGGTGAGAAGCTTAGCCTTAAAGATATGAAATTGAAATTGATGTGATTTGCTCTGCTAATTTTATAGTGAAATATTCTGTCCTGGACCACAACATGGCATCCAGCAGGGAAGATAATTGTGGCATCAACGCTGAAGTAGACGCCACAATGGTTCCTGAAGGGGATGGTCCCAGTGACAGCACTGGCGGAGAGGATCTTATTACGTTGATCCTTACGCCAGTGG
>NC_139965.1:7547075-7659575 GCF_963993115.1 Abramis brama
TTTTAAAAATGGCGGGTGCTGGTGCTCCGCGTGCGTTCGGTCAATCAGCGTACACTAACGTCACGGATAGTTCCTATAGTGCTGGTTTAGACCCTACTCTGAAGTAGGACCCAAATTAGTTCCAACAAATAGAGTTCCTAGAACTAAAATCGTTCCTAGTTCCTGCGGTGCGAACACGCCGACATCCGGGTACTTTAGCCAATAGTTCTAGGAACTGTGAAAAGGTTCCTCCGGTCGGAAAGCGGCTATTATGGATGTTTCACATTTTTACTGCATATGCTCTTTGCATTTCTAATTTGTTCATAGCATTGTGCAAAATAAAAAATACACCCTTATTTACAATGGTTGCAGGTTCGAGTCTCAGGTCCGGCAGGAATTGTTGGTGGGGGGAGTGAATAACCAGCACTCTCCACCACCCTCAATACCACGACTGAGGTGAGACCCTTGAGCAAGGCACCGAACCCCCCAACTGCTCCCCGGGCGCCACAGCAACATGGCTGCCCACTGCTCTGGGTGTGTGTTCACAGTGTGTGTTCACTACTGTGTGTGT
Organism: Abramis brama; assembly: GCF_963993115.1. Classification (NCBI taxonomy): domain Eukaryota; kingdom Metazoa; phylum Chordata; class Actinopteri; order Cypriniformes; family Leuciscidae; genus Abramis; species Abramis brama. The sequence goes on from NC_139965.1 coordinate 7,547,626, forward strand.
GTGTGCACTTGGATGGGTTAAATGCAGAGCACAAATTCCAAGTGTGGGTCACCATACTTGGCCACACGTCACTTCACTTTCACTTTCACTTTACAACTTACTGTAATCATAGTACTGTAATCATTCATGCACATCCAGACGTTCCTCTCTGTCTGGCCACATGAAAGTTGAGATTCACCTGAGAGAAAATTTTCAATTTAGGATACATTTTCAGAAAAAAAAGAAAAGATTTTGACAACTACTTCAACATTGTTGACTCAAGCAATGAAATGAGGACTATTAGTTTTATATGGAATGACTATTCAGCATTCACAAGTATAGTTAATTTTGACTGACATGACATAAGCAAATTATGTTATAAAACAGCAGAGAGTTGTATGAAAGCAATTGATGCAATGTTGAAGAATGTTCTTTGCAAAACAGTTTTGTACAGTAGATGTTTATTTATATGTTACTTATTGTCAGTCATCACTTGTGGAGTAAATCTACTAAATTTCATTAACTACAACATTGCATCAGTATAACTTTTACTCTCTATAGTTCAGGACCATATGTACACTGAACAGTGTTCATTTAACACTGAGGTATTTGCAATGTACAATTAAACAGCATCTTAATAATTAATTAAAATTAATTGGAAGATTTTCTTGGTCTTTTAACTATGAACACACAATAAGAAATGTGATATGCAATACATGTGAATTCCATTGTGGTCTTGCTGGCATCATACCAGCATTCAAAGGCAAACATAGGCTGGTTTACCAGAACATCCGCTTCCCAGCAAGCAGCATCCCATTCTGGTCCAAGCATAAATATAATAAAATATACAATATGCTGTTGGATTTTTCAGCAGGGACGATCTATTTCTCTATTTCACTCATCACTACATATATATGCCTTCTATCCATACATACATGCATATACATACATCCAGCATTGTGTATGTTTGAAGCCTCAGTCCTTTTCAAATAGTTATATAATTGTTTTTGCTCTCTTCCCAATAGACTGTCCAGTGCATTTAAACCAAGAACACTTTCCAGTTTTAAAAACCATGGGAACGAGAATAATAAAAAATGTAAGTAACATTGAATTTATTTTATTTGTCTTCTATTTGAGTTTCTGTGAAGGATAAGGCAGCTATGAAATCTAAAAAAAATAAACTACTAATGCTGCCTTCACGTGCTATTGGAAATTTCGTAGGCCTACTTCCCACTTCTGAAGTCGTAATTACGAGCTCATTGTATTCAAGTTTTTGACTTGAGAGGGCGTTCATGTCCAGTTTTTAAACTAGGAAACTAGTATTTACAATAATTACGATAGCACATGAATTAATAATATAGATGTAAAAAAAAAGTTAATGTTATTTTCTTTAAATTTCAGGGGAAAAAAGAGACAAAAGTGCGCTGGCAGCCTTGCTCTGGCTGGTATGTACTTTTTACATTGATTTCACAGGGACCAGAATGTTTTTGTTAGTCGAAGCTTTGCATGCAGAGTTTTCAAGTTAAGAAGCTGTAAATCAATCTTTATTTTCTTTATCTTCTAATATTCTGCTACTGAAATGCAGTTGTACTTGCATAATAAATGCATCAATAAATGTCACAAAGATAAATTATTTCAAATGTATTTAGTTTTTCAGTGGAGCAAAGTGGAAGGGCACATGGGAGCCTTATGAACTTTTTCATGCAGACTGATTTGTAAATGAATAAATAGAAGTTGTTCAAGTTGTTGTTTTTTTCTTCAGAATCTCACTGCAGTTTTCAGACACCTCTTCATTTCACCTCTTCCTTTGTTTTCTGTCCTGTGTTGTCTTTTCTCCTCCTCTTTCCTACTGAAATGTCATTTTCTGTTAACATATTGCCGGCATTTGAGAAGACTGTGTTCTCCCTCATTGGGGAGGTTTTCGTTGAGTTTTTGTTGTTTTTCAATAAAGCTTATTACACAGTCTGCCTCATCCTCAGTCCTTGCCTCATCTCTACCCACAACCCTGACACTAAAGTTCATTTAACATGGAACTGTGATACTTACTGCTGGGGTATTACTGGCTTGTGAAATAATGAAAATGTCTGTGATAACAATAGTTAAAAATTCACTATTTGTTCAAACTTTACCAGATTTGTTTTTAATGTTTACAACATTACATTCAATAAATACATGCATTATTAATACATATGATGACATTATGTTTTTATATAGGTATATCATAAATTGTGAATAAAAAATAACATTAATAACGTGGCATTTTTAGTGCTACAATCAATAAATTATTTAACATCTTTTAAATAGTTAAGACAGAAATATATATTTTGGTAATTACACAAAAACTGCTCCACATATCAAAGAATGCAGACGTAATGTAATGTTGTCAAAATGGTTTATGTTGGAATATTTTTTGATGATTTACAATGATTTACGCCATTTGTTGGCGCCGTTTGGTCTGCACATCCTGCAAGGAAGAATCTTGAGACAATAGAGGTGTTTGTGGATAAGGATGCCAGCGAGTTGATTAGGTCTCAGACTAGAGGGGGTTTTGATCACGGGGTAATTTCAGTAATTTAATCATATAGAGAGCTGACAATCTGATCACCTTCTTTGCGTTACAAGGCTCACACTCTCACTCACACACTCTCACTCACTCGCACGCTCGCACGCTCACACTCTCACTCACACACTCGCACGCTCGCTCGCAGGCTCGCACACTCAGGCTCACTCACACGCAGGCTCGCTCACTCACACGCAGACTCGCTCACTCACACGCAGACTCGCTCACTCAGATGCAGGCTCACACGCAGGCTCGCTCACTCACACGCAGGCACACGCAGGCTCGCTCACTCACACGCAGGCACACGCAGGCTCGCTCACTCACACGCAGGCTCGCACACTCACACGCAGGCTCGCGCACTCACACGCAGGCTCGCGCACTCACACGCAGGCTCGCTCACTCACACGCAGGCTCGCGCACTCACACGCAGGCTCGCGCACTCACACGCAGGCTCGCTCACTCACACGCAGGCTCGCACACTCACACGCAGGCTCGCACACTCACACTCAGGCTCGCACACTCAGGCTCGCACACTCAGGCTCGCACACTCAGGCTCGCACACTCAGGCTCGCACACTCAGGCTCGCACACTCAGGCTCGCACACTCAGGCTCGCACACTCAGGCTCGCACACTCACACGCAGACTCACACGCAGACTCGCACACTCACACGCAGGCTCGCACACTCACACGCAGGCTCGCTCACTCACACGCAGGCTCGCTCACTCACACGCAGGCTCGCACACTCACACGCAGGCTCGCACACTCACACGCAGACTCGCACACTCAGGCTCGCACACTCACACGCAGACTCGCTCACTCACACGCAGGCTCGCTCACTCACACGCAGGCTCGCACACTCACACGCAGGCTCGCACACTCACACGCAGGCTCGCTCACACGCTCACTCGCTCGCTCACTCACACGCAGGCACGCTCACTCGCACGCTCACTCGCACGCACGCTCACTCGCAGGCTCGCTCACTCACACGCAGGCTCGCTCACTCACACGCAGGCTCGCTCACTCAGGCTCACTCACTCAGGCTCACTCAAACGCAGGCTCGCTCGCTCACACGCAGACTCGCTCACACGCAGGCTCACTCGCACGCTCACTCGCACGCTCACTCGCACGCACGCTTACACGCTCACTCACACGCAGGCTCGCTCACTCACACGCAGACTCGCTCACGCTCACTCGCTCGCTCACGCTCACTCGCTCGCTCACTCACACGCAGGCTCGCTCACTCACACGCAGGCACACGCAGGCTCGCTCACTCACACGCAGGCTCGCGCACTCACACGCAGGCTCGCGCACTCACACGCAGGCTCGCTCACTCACACGCAGGCTCGCACACTCACACGCAGGCTCGCACACTCACACGCAGGCTCGCACACTCAGGCTCGCACACTCAGGCTCGCACACTCAGGCTCGCACACTCAGGCTCGCACACTCAGGCTCGCACACTCAGGCTCGCACACTCAGGCTCGCACACTCAGGCTCGCACACTCAGGCTCGCACACTCAGGCTCGCACACTCAGGCTCGCACACTCAGGCTCGCACACTCAGGCTCGCACACTCAGGCTCGCACACTCAGGCTCGCACACTCAGGCTCGCACACTCGCACACTCACACGCAGGCTCGCACACTCACACGCAGGCTCGCTCACTCACACGCAGGCTCGCACACTCACACGCAGGCTCGCACACTCACACGCAGACTCGCACACTCAGGCTCGCACACTCACACGCAGACTCGCTCACTCACACGCAGGCTCGCTCACTCACACGCAGGCTCGCACACTCACACGCAGGCTCGCACACTCACACGCAGGCTCGCACACTCACACGCAGGCTCGCTCACACGCTCACTCGCTCGCTCACTCACACGCAGGCACGCTCACTCGCACGCTCACTCGCACGCACGCTCACTCGCAGGCTCGCTCACTCACACGCAGGCTCGCTCACTCACACGCAGGCTCGCACACTCAGGCTCACTCACACGCAGGCTCGCTCACTCACACGCAGGCTCGCACACTCAGGCTCACTCAAACGCAGGCTCGCTCGCTCACACGCAGACTCGCTCACACGCAGGCTCACTCGCACGCAGGCTCGCACACTCAGGCTCACTCAAACGCAGGCTCGCTCGCTCACACGCAGACTCGCTCACACGCAGGCTCACTCGCACGCACGCTTACACGCTCACTCACACGCAGGCTCGCTCACTCACACGCAGACTCGCTCACGCTCACTCGCTCGCTCACTCACACGCAGGCACGCTCACTCGCACGCACGCTCACACGCAGGCTCGCTCACTCGCACGCAGGCTCGCACACTCAGGCTCACTCAAACGCAGGCTCGCTCACTCACACGCAGACTCGCTCACACGCAGGCTCGCTCACTCGCACGCACGCTCACTCGCACGCTTACACGCAGGCTCGCTCACTCACACGCAGGCTCGCACACTCAGGCTCACTCAAACGCAGGCTCGCTCACTCACACGCAGACTCGCTCACACACTCACTCGCAGGCTCACTCGCACGCTCACTCGCACGCGCGCTCACACGCAGGCTCGCTCACTCACACGCAGGCTCGCACACTCAGGCTCACTCGCACGCTCACTCGCACGCACGCTCACACGCAGGCTCGCTCACTCACACGCAGGCTCGCTCACTCACACGCAGGCTCGCACACTCAGGCTCACTCACATGCAGGCTCGCTCGCTCACTCGCATGCTCACACGCAGGGTCGCTCACTCACACGCAGGCTCGCACACTCAGGCTCACTCACACGCAGACTCGCTCACTCACACGCACGCTCACTCGCACGCTCACTCACACGCTCTCACTCACACACTCACTCGCAGGCTCGCTCACACGCTCGCACGTTCGCTCACTCGCACGCTCACACACACTCTCGCATGCTCACACACTCACTCGCTCGCAGGCTCGCACCCTCACTCGCAGGCTCGCACACTCACGCGCTCGCAGGCTCGCACACGCTCACGCTCACTCACACGCTCACTTACCCTTCATGTTAATTAAAGTAATGGACCTCCCTATGCCAACACTGTACGTTTCTTCACCACAACTGCATATGGAATTAGGTAGTGCCATTGGTAAGAGTCGATCTACAATAAAAAAAAGAAAACATTAAAAGAAAATGTTTCAATTCATAACTTCGCAAGTTCAATAAAAAAATTAAAAAGGAAGTTTGACAATGGCAGATTGTAGTTATGTGACTATTCTAAGAATTACATTTATAATGACATTTATTAGAAAGTAATTATTCAAAAACTAAAATAAGACAGTACCTTCATGATGGTGAAAATATTGCCCATCAGAGTCCTGCTTCACCACTGTGGTGGGAGGTACAGCCTTGTAGAAGCCGAAAATCATAGTGCTTCTGTTGTGAAACACTTGTGTACGGTGTATAGCACAGTCACAGTCAATGCAGGTGTATTGTTTTGGCAAACATTCTTTGCATTTGACCACCGCCACCTTTGCCTTGCACTGTGAACACAACTGTGTTGTGATATGCTCTGTTGCAAGTCTGTTGCTGATTAACAAGGGTCTAGCCTCCCTCCATCTTTCTGATGAAGCTGCTGTCTATGTGCCCCAATGCAGTGATGCTGAATGTGGGGTACTCTCACAATGAAGGGTAGAGCCCCCCCCCCCCAAAAAAAAACAATTGCAAATTATGTACACCACTGAGAGTAACAAAACAGTCTCCTGTCTAATGACACGGTGCAGTTACTGTTATTGCTTTTTGTTACAATGTAGGGCACTGTTGTGCTAATTTGAAAAAAAAAAAAAATTATATATATTTTTTTAAGTTTAAGCAAAGCATTTTATATAAGTATCATAGATCAAAATCATTTGGGGCTACTGGGGCTCATATGGGGATCTTTGCACATCATGAAAAATGTATAGTTTCATATAATTTATATCCAAAAATAAAGACATGAATTTACAATAAGACCTAATAAATGTAAAAAAAAAATAAAAAAAATCATATAGGCCTAACCAACCATGATCTGGACCCTGATCTGGAACAGATTCTGTTGGCTGTGGACATGCCCTTGATTGGCTGACTCTTGAATCTGAATGTAAAAGTCAGTCAAAACATCTTTGTTATTTAAAAAAAACTAATGTACAATATAATAAATTATTTTCCTTTAGGATGACAAAATCTTACCATGTGAAGTAGAAGATTCTGCCCTTTGCGGACGTGACTTCTCTCTCATTTTACACTTGACTTTACAGCTGGACTGGATCCTTTTTTTCCTCTTTGTCTGTAAAAATCAAACATTACACTATATCTGTGCATCATTAAAGTCGGCATGAAATCAAATTTGACAAATCTTCTTTTTATATGTAATATTGTAGTGTTTATTATAAATGATTTATCTGTGCACTTCATTATTTTTTTTAAATTCATGTACCCTTATAATCTTTAATCAAAAACATTACCCTTCCCTCCCCCCTCGAAACGACCTCTCTTCTCTTTTGGTCACGTGCCATGGCGAAAGGGTGCGGCCAGAGCCGATGAGGGTGCGGCTATCGGTGTCTGTCTCGTTTCTGCTCTCGAGGGTGAACTTGACTCATCTTGGTTCGCGGGAGGCTCATATAAATATGAGCTGATTCCTGCCTGAAAATTTAGCTGCTCGTCCTCGTCGCCGGGCTCCTCAATAAAAAATCCTTCATGGGAGGGTAACGGTGGGGAGTCCGGTGGAGAGAAATCCTCCACAACTGAATGTAAACTGGCATTCAAATCTGCCTCCATTTTGTTTGCAACGCCCAACCTCCAACGATCCAATCAATTCCCGAAGAACGAAATCAAGCCCCGCCCTACATTTTTTTCTAATTTCAGAAGCCGTTTCACTCGGATATACGTCACAACAAGGAAAAAATGTCAATCTCAACTTCCGTTTCATGCCGACTTTAAGATCGGACGTTTTGCTATGCACATCAAGATTGATAGGATTATGACTGTCTGAATCGTAGTAAAAATTAATACTATAATTTAAAATATTTATTACATTATATCTATTGTTCCATCAATCTTTAATAATATTCTTAAAATTTTCTGTCAAATGTTATACTGATTGCCTTAAAATTTGGATGTTCAAAAACTACATTATATTACTTTACCATCACTGGTTGGACCTTTGGGTCACTTTTGTTTGGTTGGTCAAACATCTCTCTGGATTCCTTCAAAAGATGGTTGAGATTATTCTTGGAACTCTCCTGGCCAAGTGCTTGAAAAATCGTCTGTCCTTGTTTGACTATCTGACAAAGGTCCATTTGTGCAGGGTCAGTACGTTTTTTTTTAATGAGGGCATCCATTTGGCTGCGGTCATACACCTCATCGAAGCCTGCAGCAACTGCGCGCCCTTTTCTTACTAGTTCATCAAGTTTGCTGTTATCTGTCATAGTGTGTGATCTGAACATGTAAAAAACAAACAAAAAAACAATAAATGCGTCAAAATAATTATGAATATATGTATTATATTAAATATAGTATCAAACTAAGGTGACCAGATGAAATGGAAACCGGGGACATTTCCTATTTGAGTGGTCAAAATATCACTAAAATCTCATTTGTTATTATCTTTTAATTAAAAAACAGGGACAATACATTTTTGAATGTGTTGTTATTGTTGTTAGAGGCTCCCTATATTATATTAACATTAACAATTATTATGATTTAGTTTGATTATTAGGATTTTTGGTCTGGATTTACCATATATACCCGAATATAAGACGAGGTTTGTGACGTCAAAAATAATAATGTCCATATCTGACTCGGAGTATTCCAAATGTTACGTCAGTTGTGATGTAAAATAAAGCGTGCACCGTGTCTGCGGGAGATTTACGGCTCATATTATCCCTCATGCAGTTACAGTCTTATATTCAGGGTCGTCTTACAGTACGGTAATACAATTCAATGAACCGCCAAAACAACAACAACAACAACGCTGATGATAAATATGAACAACACTATGATAAATAAAACTATTTAAAAAATATTTTAACATTTATAATTGTATTTAATATTTTTATTTTCATAAGTTTGTACTATATAAATTACTTTTTTAATTCAAATGTTTTGTTAAGTTTGCGCTTGCAATTAACTCTTATTCTCAGTTGGTCTTGTTATTTTGTATTTTAAGCAGAAAGTATGTGCATTTCTACACATGTATTTGTTGCGATTGTAACGCTAATTGTTTAGGTTTTTTATAAGTGTGTGGTACACTTTGTGACTGCGGAACTTTTGGGGACAAAACAATCCCGCACCTTGTTGAGGCTCTTTTATTAAGCACATACATACAGTCTTAATTTAATTTAACATGAACAGTTAGTCACTAGTCAATATCCTTGAAAGCGATAACGATGTTTCTTTTTATTATTTGACGATAATGGCGCTCTGCCCTCGGTTACGTTATTCAAGTAACTTAACGGCGCGCGCGCGAACAAGTCGAATCAGCGTATCTCACAGGCTGCTGTATGTTGGTTGAGCGCCTTTTTTGCAATATATCTGCGGGTTGTTTTGAACGAGATGTAAAACGGGGACATTTCCGGGGACAGAACACCAAAAACCGAGAAAACGGGGACGTCTGGTCACCCTGGGTGCGTCTTAATCAGCTCCTAGTTCAGTAGTCAGGACACTGATGAGGGAGCCAGCCCATTGACTTGTGTACTGATCAGTGCCCTGACTACTAAACTACGGAGCTGATTGAGACGCACCCCCTATCTCTCCAATGCTAAAACCTAGCATTACTCCAGTCGATGCACTTTTTCTATTACAAGACAGCAATCTGTTGTTATCTAACAGGACAAAAAGCAACAACTGCACTTAAAATCATCTTATTTCATAAAACACACATATAAATGAACAGAAGTAAATAAATAAATAAATAAATAAATTTCCTCACCTGGAAAAACAGACATCCAAACTGTAACGAACGGAGTCTGTTGCAACCCTGAAATGAGTCCGACTCCGACACGTGTTCGGGAACGCGCACTTTTCCAATATTAATTTGACATCAAAACCACAGAATCATAACGTTTATAGTTCATAAGACCTCGAAGCAAATTAATAATAAAATATAAATTAAATATAAATTCACTACATACGATTTAAAAGCAGCTTCATATAAATGCATAAATGGATATACGTTGAATCTATACGTATTTTAAGTTTTAATACGTAAATATAGATACGTATCGAACCTGAAATAACGTCCATATGATACGTAAAAGTCACTATAATACGTAAATATATATACGAATTGGATCGTTTTTATTTACGTCTAAATATGTACGTTTCGTGTGTGAGATCAGGCTGCGTTGTCATCGACACAAGTGTACAAGGAGTGAAAATATTTTATGCATTGATCCTTGCAGGAATACAGAACAAAGAATGTGACATTCAACTTCAATAAATACACAAAATCATTACATTCTTGTAGTATCTTCACTATAAATCAGACTATGACATACATTGAGTTAAAGTTATCACTTTACTTCTGTTTGCAGCGGTTACAGCAACAGACATGGGATCATGGTGGTCTTCAGGTCAGAACACACACACTTGTAATACAAACACGACACCTAGTGGTTACTCCAGGATACTACAATACTTCTATCGCAGCACTATATACATATATTGTTAGTTATGAATTATTTGAGTAATCTTTTAAAATGCTTAATGTCTCATACAGGTGAATTAAGACAAGCAGAAGAGTAAGTATGCTAATTCTTGTTCAAAGCTTTGACTTTATCTTTATTAACTTTATAATCAACTGATTATTATAAATATGAGTAAATCATTTACAACAAGGTTTCATTTGTTAACATTAACTACATTAGTTAACATTAACTATTATTACAGCATTTTATTCATCTTAGATAAAGTTGCAGTTTTTCGGTTCAAAATTATCCACAAAATTTTTTGAGCAAGTACATAACCAGCCAGTGTTCAAAACTCTCTGCTTGCCATAGCTCGATTCAACACGGTAAGCTTGTAATAATGTTTTTAATTCTGCGGGAAATTCAAGCATGTCTTTGCGTCATTACGTCACATCTGTCCACATAAAGAAGAGTCTCGGCTAGTAGGCTATGAGTGTGAGGATGCTGGAGATTTATAGCCTTTTCTCACAGCACTTGATATAATTACACTTATCAATTTGATGGCGGATCCAGAAAGGTTAAAACGACAATCATCAGTGACAACTAGAGATTCACCCGTTGTAAAACGCAAAAGACTTCAGGCTTCGGAGAAAAAAAAAAAAGAGACTGCAACCGGCCCGTGCGAACACAAGGATAATATCGGGAGGGCATTAAATGTAGTCACGCAATGCTGATGTTGTTAACATTAACACTTTTAGAAAAAAGTATAATTTCCACGGTTTGGCGTGATATGATAAGAGATCGTTAGATTTAATCAGCGTGATTTACTGCAATGCTTTTTTCCTCTTAGTTGATCAGAACAAAAGTGGATGTTACTTACTTGTTCAGACGACATTTTCCGGTGAAAACTCTTATGTTGGTCATACTTCCAAAAAGTAGAATCTGTGATTGCGAATGACAGTATCCACACCGGCAGCGACTGACAGCCGCACATTCTCCTCTAAACACTGGATTCATCCGCGCTGTGCCGTGCCGAGACACAACCCACGTAAAGTTGATAATTCCGCGAATAACTGCAGTTGCAGATTTCGAACAGAGATGGCGACAGAGGAAAAACTATGGACTGCAGCTTTAATTTCAACATTTTTAAAATGAATAGTTACTCGTCAAGTGGAAGTTTATATGGAAAGTGTAACTTATACTGTATTCAGCAGCTCCTTAAACCACAACAGATTGTGATTTTGACAACAGAACATGATTGTGTTCACAGCAAATCACATTTCAGTTACACACACACAACTCTATGAATTAAATTATGAGATAATAATATAATACTTGTAGATACTTTAAGCTGGCTGTTTTTACATAGATCATTATATTATAGCATGAACGATGCATAAAACTAATGATTCTAGTTCAGTGAGTTGAATGCAATGATGTACACTACCGTTCAAAAGTTTGGGGTCAGTAAGATTTTTAATGTTTTTAAAAAGTCTCTTCTGCTCACTAAGGCTGCATTTATTTGATTTATTTGATAAATAAATACAGTAATATTGTGAAATATTATTCCAATTTAAAACCACTGTTTTCTATGTGAATATACAGTAAAGTGTAATTTATTCCTGTGATCAAAGCTGAAATTGCAGCATCATTACTCCAGTCTTCAGAGTCACATCCTTCAGAAATCATTAATGTTGAAAACAGTTGTGTACAAATTATTTTCAAATTATTTGATGAATAGAAAGTTCAAAAGAACAACATTTATCTGAAATCTAAAGCTTTTGTAACATTTAAATTTTATTTTAAGAATTTTTATTTTATTTTTGGGGGAAAGAAATAAAATAAATCAATAATTTTATTCATCAAGGTTGAGTTAAACTGATCAAAAGTTACAGTAAAGAAATTGATAATGTTAGAAAATATTCTATTTTAAATAAATGCTGTTCTTTTGAACTTTCTATTCATCAAATAATTTGAAAAGAATTTGTACACATCTGTTTTCAACATTGATAATAATCATAAATGTTTCTTGAGCATCAAATCATCATATTAGAGTGATTTCTGAAGGATCATGTGACACTGAAGACTGGAGTAATGATGCTGAAAGTTCAGCTTTGATCACATGAATAAATTACACTTTACTATATATTCACATAGAAAACAGTGGTTTTAATTTGGAATAATATTTCGCAATATTACTAATTTTGTTTGTATTTTTAATCAAATAAATGCAGCCTTGGTGAGCAGAAGAGACTTATTTTAAAAACATAAAAAAAAATCTTACTGACCCCAAACTTTTGAACGGTACATCTGAGACGGAGAGAAGTTATCAAGAGAAGGACATACAAACTAGAACACAGCCTCTATTAGCCAATGAATTAACTAATGTTAACAAAGGAGCCTTTATTGTGGAGTTTTATAGTGTTGTTAGTTTGCTATAGTGCAAAAGTACAGCATGACAATTACAATGTGCATAATGCTTAATATAATATGTGCCATTTGGCTGTTAAACCATAAAACAGACGAAACAAATATCCAGTGCTGTCTACTAATGAAAATTGTTTTGATATTTCAGGGAATTGCAAAAAAGCGTTAATGAACTGAAGTTCAAAACTCAAATTCTCATTGATAAACTAAAGGAACTGGATTTGACTAAAAGCCGAAGTCAAATTAAGGAGATCACAGATTATTTCACAAACTCAATCAAGATTGGAAGTCTGAGTAAACCTTATGACACCATAAAAAGGCTTCAGAAGGATTCTGCAAAACTGAAGAGAATTGACGAAACTCGCAAACTGCATGAGGACCTAAAAAAAGCAAGGGATGATCTATTAGTAAAGATTGCTGATTACAATGTCACACGTGAAAACAAGACAAAAGCAGAAGAATGTATTCAGACGATGAGAAACACAGCTGTTGAATTTAAGAACAATTTGAATTACATTTAAAGTGGCAACTAATAAATCCTGCAGAAAGTGTTCAGTCTTTGAAAGCAGTGAATTCTGAATTATAGAAGTTTACATATTCTGGGATTGTCTACTGTAGATCTGATGATTTCAGGGCTAGAAACTCTCACATTACAGCAGAGGGTTTCTCTAATCAGAAAATAGTGACGAAAATGAGGTCAAACGTACTTTTTTTCTTTTTTACATTGAGTTTGTAATATGTGATTAAATTTTACTTACAAAAATTAGGTTTTTGAAAGATTTCATTTTATTTTTTAATGAGCAACTGTTTGATTTTTCTGATAATTTTTCTGGCTCTGTATGACCTTGGAGAAACTCTATTTGTCTTTGTAAATGAACCACTTGTTCTGGAGTTTAGATTCTGTTTATTTCTTGTTAAATTATTCAGGCATTCATTTTAATTGCCCTTTTTGTTGTATATGTTACTGTTTTGTAATGTAATGTAAAATAAAATAAAAACTATAATCATGCTTTCCCAACTGATGTAGATGTAGAAGATCAAAATATCCATTAACAAATAAATGTACATCTGATCTCACCAACATATTCACCAAACTGTGTGATCTTTTATAAGTAAGCCTGGGAAGGTATTTGAAATAAATGAAGCTAAAATTAACAAATGTTTGTTTACAATATTCAATCTTGTAACTGTTCTTGGTGTACGGGATGGTTTACTGAAAATGTTTTTGGTCTTTTTCATTTATACTTTAATAACTGACTTTTATTAGACTTTCACCATATCAAACAGATTAAAACCAAAATACATATAATGTCATTATAAAATTCTCCATGATTATTTAATATATTAGTTTATTAATCAGTAACGTTTTTGAAGAGGAATTTACTCTGTAAGATGTTGAGTTGTTAATAAAAATATAGTTTAAAGAATGTTTCAGAAACATCATTCATCACCTTAAAAAACGTTCCAGTAACATTAAGAAAACTGGACATTGTAATGTTCCCATAAGCAGAACAATGTTTGGGAAGCGTTCTGTTATCTGTGGAGTTCGTCTCTCCTGCTCTCGAGCTTCATCTGGTGGACATTAAACAGCTGTGATGAAACATGATTAGTCTGATATCAACAGCTTTAAAGGAACCGTATGTAGGATTGTGGCCAAAACTGGTACTGCAATCACTTTAAAAATACTGTAGAGCGGTGTATCTCCTCCCCCTACCCCCTGACTCGAGGTTGCCAGATAAGCTGCAGGATTCAGCAGAAACGTAGGCTGCTTCAATGAGCTTCCAATGGCAAGTGACGACGAGACGTACACAGAAAGTTTTTTTCTGTTAATTATGTTTATGCTATAGATATTAAGTAATTAATAAGTAGTAATTAATAGTAATTATTAAGTAATTATATATTTAAAAAAATGTACTAATTGCCATTAGTTAAATATAATCGTAAAGATGTATGCTCGTATGTGACAGTATAATCGTAAAGATGTTATGCTCGTATGTGACAGAATAATCGTAAATATGTATGCTCGTATGTGACAGACAGAACGGTAGCTGTTAGTCTAACTTGTAACGTTATGTATCTGTCATTAATGTAAGTACAAGCACAAGCCTATGTCACTATGTGTAACCAATATCAAAGATACAGCTATTCATTTAGCTGATGCTATAAGTGAAAGTGGCCAGCTGTATTTTTGTACTTACCCTGCAGCACACGTCCATAACACGCTAAAATATGTGATGTGAAATACAGGTCAACTTGCAGCATGTGTAACTTAGTCCACGATATACGTGAAGAACGAATGACGAATAATTTTTTCTGAGGTAAAGTTAGGCTTCTGTCTCAATTACGTTTCAAATTGCCATAATGAGCGTGCTAATGTTGTTTTCCTCAGCGTCTCGGCATAATGACAGAGAAACGGGCTCCTATAATGCATTGCTAATGTTAGCATACGTCCATGTGAGCTAATGTTACGTTACTTTGCACGAACATGCATAACTTTGTTCGACTGTCATGAATATATGAAATGTCCATTGACATCAAGTACAAGTTAGCCAAGCATAGATGAATCTTATAAGATTACCTGTCCAGATAAGCAACGTTGGCGTCTGTGTTCAAATTCTTCTCCGTTTTCAGCCGTCTCTATCTTTCAAAAGCATCTCCAATACAAATTCTGGTTTAATTTCGGACTTTGTCACGATTAATTTCTGAATTATAACGAGGTCTTTTTGATTTAGTAACGTTAGACATTTTTATCCGACTAGAGTTGGGGTAGGTTAGAGCAAAGCTGGCAACCCGGATCCCGAAACACTACTGACTTCGTGATTGGTAGATAGCTGGAGGGAGGCGCGTCAGGCCAAAACACAAAATGACAACATCAACATCAGTTGAGGGCTGCAAGTCCATTTTTTAAATGACAATAGCTTAGCCATACTACTGTTGTCAGTGATATAAGTATTTGAAATGAACATGATTTCTTAATGTCTAGTGACACATCAGGGCCATTTTATGATTAATTGAAATAGATTTCTTACATACAGCTCCTTTAAGATACATTTACATTAAATACAACTAAAAAACACACTAATGCAGATAACTGGGTAGAAAACTAAGTTAAGAAGGAGCATCACTATAAAGAGTTATCAAATATTAAACAGACAGTCTACTAATACTCCACTTATACTCCACTAATACTCCACTAATACTCTATTAATACTCTACTAATACTCTATTAATACTCTACTAATACTCCACTTATACTCCACTAATACTCCACTAATACTCTATTAATACTCTACTAATACTCCACTTATACTCCACTAATACTCCACTAATGCTCTATTAATACTCTACTAATACTCTATTAATACTCTACTAATACTCCACTTATACTCCACTAATACTCCACTAATACTCTATTAATACTCCACTAATACTCTATTAATACTCTACTAATACTCTATTAATACTCTACTAATACTCCACTTATACTCCACTAATACTCTATTAATACTCCACTAATACTCCACTAATACTCCACTAATACTCCACTAATACTCCACTAATACTATAATGAGAGTTATTTGACACATGTGCAACGTTTCAGTTGATGATGAAATTAAAGTTTTTTTTAAGACCACAGAAGCAACACTTTCAAACAAATCATGTCAGATATCAAGTGGAAATCCTGGGATGGAAGTAAGCAGAAAGCACACAACTACTCTACAGCCCATAATAAATATCTTCATCCCTTTCAAGTTTTTGCACTAAACAGTATCATGTTATTGTATTACTATTATTATTACCTTAACTCACAATGACCAGTGGCCACTGCATGTCTGAACGGTGTGAAGTGCGGATCGAAACAAAGCTGGATGTTAGTGAATGCCCATTTTAAGAGAAGTGCAAGAGGATTTGAAACCTCGAAGTCTTAAAGGACAGAGGGCAACTTTAGGTCATCATCTGAGAGCAGGGGATTTTCTTTACAGTGAATGCCATCCCACAAAGTTGCATAACTTCCATATTGTGATGCTGAAGTCCCCTTTACTTCTTCTAGTACATCTGTTTTCTCAACAACTCTTTCGAAATGGAGAGAGTTGGCTCATACTGTCAGGGTTATGTTCTGTGAAGTCTTTGTTTGTTATGAAGTTTCATTGATTTATCTAACTGACCTGTCCCTCGCTAATGAACTCATCGACTCATTTGTTTACCCTCATGTATTTAAGCCCTCAGTTTCAGTTTGTTCCTTGTCCTGGATTGTTTGTTCTGAGTGTTTAACATTTATGTTAACGTTATCTTCTATGTGTATCTTCAATAATATATTATAATGCTTAGCATTAGTATCACAATAAGTTACGTAAATTATAAATAAAATGATCAACTGAAGAAAAATTATCTGCAACACCAAAACCAGATCAGATCAGACACACTGATATTCATCAATACAATAAGAGAAACTACCATATTTCAGGACACACTTGGAAAACTTAGCATAAAGTGAAAGAGAAAATAACCTGTTTCAAGGCAATCACCCAGACAAGTGAACCCAAACTGAACCGGATAGTTTTGCAATAGTAGAACATTACAGAGATGTGCAAGTCTGTTGTTCCTTGTGTAACACTACTGTTAAAGGCGCATAAAACAGCAAGACCTGGGCTCCAGCAAATTATGGCGAGTTGGCTGGATTTTCTCTGGTATTTCTACAGAAACTATAAGTGACCGGCCTGGTACTTTCTAATATCACTTAATCCAGATAGCACTGACTACGCCACCTTGGGAATTGCAGCCAAAGAAATATGAAATGAACACAGGTTCGTTGGTGCAGTGAAAAGACAGTCACGTCATCCAGTAAACAAATTAATAATTTTATTTAAAAGGATAAATATTCCACTGGCATCATTTAATCATGGTATAAATCACTGGCAAGTTTATTATAATAATATTAGGAATATCACAATGCTAAAAGAACATTCCTCCAGACCCGCCTGATTCAAACACTGAATCACATCAAACCAAACATCACAAATGAAAAATACTGTACCGTTCCCACCAAATAAAGCAAAAAATAATAATAATAATAATAATAATAAAAAGAATAGAAACTGCAAGGCTAAAGCTTAGCTTAGGGGTGGCAAACTAGCTGTAATAAATTGTGCTCTCAGCCACTTATGTGTGCACAGCAAACAAAATAGAGGTGCTCAAACCCTGGTGCTCCAAACTCACAGCAAATGTGTTTCACCCGGTGACTAGCCTCCCCTCGACACACTCAGCCTTGACTCCAACCAAAAGAGAAATTAGTGGGTGCGGTACAAGGGCCAGTGTCAAATAAGGTGTTCAACTGATAAATTAAAATAGGTTAAAACTGCACATCAAAGTAGTTATCATTATGGGGATGTTTTTTACCAACCCTGTATCACATGAAATACGTTCTGAGGAAACTATTTTGCAAATCGCAATTACGTTACATGCCAACATATAAGCAGTGCTATTACGTTGGTCCTTAACCTAATATAAGCAGTGCTATTACGTTGGTCCTTAACCTAATATAGCCAATCTATTGCAGTGCTATTACGTTTGTCCTGAACATAATACATCCAAAGCAGGTTTCCATAGCAGCTAATGCTGTTCATTTTGTTTAAATTATTTACTCCTTTTTTTCTCATTGGGCTACAAAATATTATCTATGCCAGGGCGAGTCAAATGGCGGCACCCAGATAATTTTTATCTGGCCCTCCAACTGGTTTTTGATGTTTAAAAACCCTCGCAATCTGATATTAAAGTCCCCGCAAAGGTTTAGCGCGTTCAGCGGTGAGTTTAACAACGCACGTGATCATTCAGCGGTGAGTTTAACAACGCACGTGATCATTCAGCGGTGAGTTTAACAACGCACGTGATCATTCAGCGGTGAGTTTAACAACGCACGTGATCATTCAGCGGTGAGTTTAACAACGCAGCGGTGAAATTAACAACACTCAACTGCAGGTAAAACGGCATTCAGAGGTGAGTTTGACCAAAGCAACCCTCAACTGCAGGCAAAACGACATTAAAAGGTGAGTTTAACAACGCTCTCAGACGCTTGCAGTTGCAAGTAATTGGAGTTTTAGCGTTTTCTTGTCATAGTAGGACACTGCTTTAAGAAGCTGGATAACGTATTTTTATCGGAGGTTTGATTAAAAACTGTTGAGTCAGGACAATAAGTTGTTGTGTTTAGAAACTTTAGATTTGTAAGGTGGCCATTTCTTATGACTATAAATAATAGAAGAAATTATAAAAATATATTTTTATAATTTCTTCTATTATTTATTATTTTATTTTTTTTAATGTTATTATTTCGGTCTTATTGCCAGGGAAGCTGGATTGCTTTGCTGTTTATTGATATTTTTTAAATTATATTTTATCAGTAGGAAATCGCGCTGAAGAAGTCTCGTTCCGAACACATCGCGATATTTGGCATCAGTTCACGTGTGTCAGATGTTGGTAAGTAAATACCTAAATACGCTGTCCTAATAATGTGTGATATAATGTCTTTTCTGTTTGTCGATATTAATCTGCCATTATATCTGCCATCTCCACGGAGACTTTGCGTTTCATTGCTTTCTAATTCAAAACAGGGTGATTAACACTGCCTGTCACGTGACGTGCTATAGGCCTAGAGATAATCATATCAGATTAAAAATAGTACAATTAGTTCCAAAGTTGTATTTGTAGTAGAAGCACAGTAAAAACAACACTTACCATGCTTTTACCACAGTAACATTAGTTTTACTGTGATAAGTGTAGTAAAAAGACAGTAATCACAAAACTTGCCATGCTTTTACCACACTATTTGTAGTTTTAATGTGGTACTTATTGTAAATGCACAGTAACCACAACACTTACCATGCTTTTACCACAGTAACCATACTTTTTACTGTGATTGATTTAGTAAAGGACAGTAATCACAAAACTTACCATGCTTTTACCTCAGTATTGATATATAAGTGATATTTGTTGTAAATGCATATTAACCACAACACTTGCCATGCTTGTAAGGCTTTATAATGTAACATCCAATATTTGTAAGGTATATCAGTACTTTTTCCTTTAAATAATCCTATATATTATACATAATGATATTTTCTTTTCTCTTTTTTCAGCTGAAAAGACCAAAAGGGCCTTTCGGACTCAGTCAGCCCATTATTGTTGGAGGAGAAGTAAACGGATTGACAGCTGCAAAGGCAAATATTCGCAATGGTATGTATGTGTTGGTTTTAACCCTAAATCAAACATTTTATCAAGCATTTGTTGTTTCTTAAAACTTTTCTCACAAAACCCATAGCCCAATCAGTACAAATATAGACTGAAAGTCTTAATAATTCACAAGATTTAACAAGTTGTCAAATTCGTATCATACTCGTACATATTTGTATACTCGTACACAATCCTGCAGCTTTTACTCCTAGTGCTGTCATTGGCTACTGCCTCAATTCCTGTACATATTTATCGCGATATTTGTAAATCAGTTGCGCCACTTCTTGGAAAGTTGTTGGATGTCACACACACTGTCAGAAAGTTTATATTAATTGCAAATTGGTCCCCGTCTGTTTATGTTCCAGTGATACATGATGTCTCTCCACACCTCATAACCTACCTCTGTTTGCAAGAGTGGAAAAGCTTATCTGACTTGTCACATGACATCAGATACTCGATTATTTTGTCATAATCAGATCAGTTACACTGCTGATAACTGTCCCGTTTGCATGTAAATCATTTTCATGATTATTGCTTGCTATTAAAGACATACTTTTATTCATAGAAATGCCCACATTTTAGTGAACTTAATACATAAAAATGCTTTTAACATTTAATTATGCAACACTCTTTACAGAAAACATATCCTACAGTTATAAACTGACTATTTGCAAGTAATGTATTAAAATTACCTTCCTTTCTGTTTTGCAGGATTACTTAGTCCTTTTTTTTTAAAGCTCTACCAATATCAAACTCAACCCCCACAAGAGCTACTAGTGAGTCGCAGCGAATCTTGCCGTGATCAGCCCTTCCCAGGTGAAGTTTCTAAATATATCAGTATTTACTCATCAAATGTTCTCTCCTGAATCATATGGTAAATTAACTTATATATAACTGTCTTAATTTATGTTTTTAAAGAACAATAGTAATTGCACATAGAGTAAGTTGAGACTTTCTTGTTTTACAGCCGAGAAGGAAGACGCAAGCTAATCGAATAAGTCCTTTGTTTCGGGTGAGGAAGGAACATCTGGTGCCCAAAGACGACAGAAAAGTGCGCGAGTCCATTGGTATGTATTGTATTGAAACAAGGCTGTAATATGTTGTACATAATTTTGATGTTGACAATTTTACATTGTACAGGTTATCACTTGGTTTTTGACCAAGTGAAGCTCTTGAAACAATTGACAGAAGAGTATGTTGTCTGGAAAGAAATCAAGCATCACTGGCAAAGGCTCAAAAGAGACCATGCCTTTCTTAAAAATCTTTTAAAATATGTTGCTGTTGATATGGGTAAAACTGTTTTTGTTCAGTACTTAGCTTATATTATGTGCTGCAATATTATATATATATATATATATATATATATAATACTTCAATGTGTATATTATATAATGTACTGACTGCTGCTTTGTAAATTTCTGTAAGGAACAGGCAACTCTGGCTCTTTGCATTCTACTTTTTGAGGTTAGTTAAGAGTTAACCTCCAACCCTAATCAAGCACATCTGAAAATTTTAACCAAAGTCTTCAGGTTTACTTCTAGACAATAGGCAGGAGGGTTTGAGGTCGGAGCTAAATGTGCAGGACAGTGGACGCTGAGGGCCAGAGTAAACCATCACTGCTTTAAATAACGCAGAACATAAGCTGACCCGACTGTCCATTAAACAACTTTATTTGAATGGTTTCTGTTTTTTGTTTTACTTTCAGACCAGGACTGGAGAACGCCAGACAATGGGATATTGAGACTTCTTTCTTCTGGTTGAGAAAAAGCTACACCACATCAGTGATCACATCTTCTGTTCTTTAACTGAACAAACTATTTAGACAAGGAAGAAGAACACGATAGAGACATACAGGGAAGAGCAAGAAACCAGTTTAGCTGTGATAATGAATCATTATTTTCCAACACAATATCAAATCTGTTTTCTGTAGGTGACTGAATATAATTATCTGGCACTCGTTTTGTGGCTTCAGCAGCTGTGAATGGATTCATATGATGTTAATGTGTTTTTGAAGACACATTTTTATTTATCTTGAATCTCATTTGTCTTTATGCTACTTTATCAACTTTATGCTTTGTTCTCCAATAAAGTGTTGTTTAATAAAGTATGGTGACTATTGTGTATTGAAAGTGGTGTTTGGTACAGTAAATCTACATTTTTATTTGAGAAATTTTAATTTCTTATTTCTTTAAAAATAACTACATATAAATAATTACATATAATTAATGACCATAATTCTTTTACTTGGGACATAAAAATTTAGATCTGGTTAACCCTTGTATGGTGTTCGGGTCTGTTGGACCCTTTTTCATTTTATCAAAAGAAAAATGATACAATTAATTATTTTTTCAAACTGAGACTCATTGGCCTTGGCTCATTTTCTGTGAGGAATATATCAATATATATATAATATACCCTACACATTTATATTACACACAGGATGGCTAATAAAAGTGTAGAAATTGTAGGTCCTGTGTACCTTTACTCTGTCCTCCTCCTGTCAGGGCCTGCTGTTAGTGTGTATGGTTTGTGAGGACACAAATGTGTATAATGACATGGGTATTACAACGTAAATATGGTTTATGACGACATCTGTGTCCTCATACTAAAACATACTAAATGGTGTTTTTTGAAATTCAAAAAATGCCAAAAGTTTTCTGTGATTGGTAGGTTTAGGGCTAGGGTTAGTGTAGGGGGATAGATTATACAGTTTGTACATTAGAAAAACCATTATACCTATGGAGAGTGACCGTACACCACATATCCAAGTGAGTGTGTGTGTGTGTGTGTGTGTGTGTGTGTGTGTGTGTGTGTGTGTGTGTGTTGTGGGTGTGTGCATGAGTGTGTGTGTGTGAGCGTGCGTGTGAGAGATTGTGTGTAAGGGTGAAAGAGTGCAAGAGTGAGTTTTGTGTTTCTGCTCCTGCCATTCCCACACGAGGTTGCAATTCTTAAATGTGATCTAATAAAGGTAAAGAGAAAATATTAACCATATATGCAGTTTATATTGCTTGTAATTGGGATGAAGTAAACATCTGTTGAGTATTTTAACATAACATTTTTGATTGTGTTGAATTAAAAAACCCAAAATGCAGCGGGTCCACCAGACCCACGAACACTGGCTGAGTAACAAAAATATGAACACCACACAAGGGTTAATGATATTTGGGACAACAATGCAACAAAAGTTGCACATACATGCATGTATGCCAGTTTGCAGTGAAATAAAAGGAAGCTATGTGAATAACAAGGCTGCAGTGGGCTATCTTGCTATAAATACTTTAAGCTTAATTGAAGATGATCCATGTTGATCATTCTAGTATACTCTATATAGTATACTCTATATATCACTGATGTCAGGAATATAAGCAGCAAGAGGCGGTGAAAAGGAAATGTTGGCACTGTTTTTTTGTTGTTTTACTGAATGGTGCATTATCCTTGTGTAATAGTAACAGTGTGTATAGATCTGTGTAGATTATACTGTTCTTCCACCCCCAGGGCCCCAGCAATGGCCCCCAGAAGAGCAAACAAATGCACATTTCAAATGGCTGTAACTCAAAGTCCGGTTAGTGTATCAAAGAGAAAATTGGCTGGACAACTGCTTATACTATGTTTAATAAATAATGTTGGCCACAGTTTTCAGACATATATGGAAAGCTGGCATAAAGGTTATTTTTATAATGCTCACAGTAAAATATCAAATTTCAGCCTGTCCCTCATATATGTCATAAAGGTTTGCACAATAAACAAATTTAGATATCCAGTTGTCCATTAAATATATTATTTATTTAACATTTATTGTTTTATTACTAAACGTTTTAAACTACATTACCCACATATCTCTGTCATTCTATCAGTGAACAGGAAGCATTGTATTGTAGTTCATTGTAATGTGCAGACATGCTTAGGGTTAGGGTTAGGATCTCGGTAGAGGAGTAATTTCTCACAACATAGAGACACTTTATAGTTAGCTTAATGTATAACTAACGTAATAATAACACCAAAACATACTTTGTAACATGAACCGCCGTTTTATATGGGTTAAACGATTGTCCAATCACAGCGAGTTCTGCGATAAAGTCACAGCCAATACAAACCCAGCTGAACAGATGCGTCACACTTACATGCCCATTTATGGTAAACGATGACAGATCTCTTCTGGTTCCGGCTGCAGGGATAGATACCTTAAATATTTTATATTTAGGCTGTTAAACATGCATTCCTTCTAATTAAATTATAAAACTCATATTTAAAAACAAAAGACTCCTTTGTGTGGTTACCATCCAAAAACGAGTTCACATGATCAATGACACAGATTTGCTTAGACTGATGCATAAATACATTTGAAAGGGAAACTTTTTTCTAAGCAATGTCCTACAGCAGGGTAGTTTTGCAGTATTTTAATTAAAAATAATTACATGTACTAAAGTGCTTCTAACATGTACAGTGTATGTATAGTATATTAAAGGTATATCAGTTATATTCAAATAAATGTAGCAAAAGCACAATGAATGGACACCATTTTGAAAGCTTATTCCAATATTTAATGTCAAACTGTTTAAAGACAAATGTAGTGCCAAAACTACTGCACAACAGTATAAAAATCAGTTAATTAAAAATTTCCAGATACAGGAGCAATCTATTATAGTGACACATACATTAACGTTAAAAAATTGCTATGATGAAGTTATATATTTACAAACCAAGAGATGAGATTCAACTTTGTTATGTGAACATACATTTGTTTCTTCGCTTTAAAGAACAAATAGGCAAAAACATAAGCACAACATTGTACATTCTCAACTTTCATTCTATATCCTTGTGATTATTGGTCACTTTTATTGTAACTATGCAATGAATATGTCCTTTAGCAAAACACCTGATGAGCACTGACACTTTTTTGAAAAAGGCATTAGGCAGACATCAAGTACAGTTTATGAAGCTGAAAAGAGAAAACAAAATGCTTTAACAATATGGAAAAAGATAAATCACTATTTTCAATATTGGTTCTGCATATCAAAGAGATCCTGAGGAGGAGTGGACTCCACATGAAGACTTTCAGAAACTGAGACAGAGCAAAGGGTGCACCTCGCTGGACACATCCTACGCATGCCCAAACAACAACACCCAAACACAGTGATGAAGTGGACACCACCAGGAGGATGCAGGAGACAGGGAAGACCAAGGAAGACACGGAGACAGATGTTCCACGAAGACCTGAAGACTGTCAGTGTCCCATGGGAAGATGTGAAGAACTTGGCCACGGATTGAATACGTTGGAGGACACTTGTTGCCCAATGTGCCCAGCACAGCACTTGATGACGTAGTGAGTTCATCCATAACTGTGGGATATTTTTCTGTGAAGAGTGATGCATAATTAAATGTTAAAAGCATTTTTATGTATTAAGTTCACTAAAATGTGGGCATTTCTATGAATAAAAGTTTGTCTTTAATAGCAAGCAATATTCATGAAAATGATTTACATGCAAACGGGACAGTTATCAGCAGTGTAACTGATCTGATTATGACAAAATAATCGAGTATCTGATGTCATGTGACAAGTCAGATAAGCTTTTCCACTCTTGCAAACAGAGGTAGGTTATGAGGTGTGGAGAGACATCATGTATCACTGGAACATAAACAGACGGGGACCAATTTGCAATTAATATAAACTTTCTGACAGTGTGTGTGACATCCAACAACTTTCCAAGAAATGGCGCAACTGATTTACAAATATCGCGATAAATATGTACAGGAATTGAGGCAGTAGCCAATGACAGCACTAGGAGTAAAAGCTGCAGGATTGTGTACGAGTATACAAATATGTACGAGTACCGTACGAATTTGACAACTTGTTAAATCTTGTGAATTATTAAGACTTTCAGTCTATATTTGTACTGATTAGGCTATGGGTTTTGTGAGAAAAGTTTTAAGAAACAACAAATGCTTGATAAAATGTTTGATTTAGGGTTAAAACCAACACATACATACCATTGCGAATATTTGCCTTTGCAGCTGTCAATCCGTTTACTTCTCCTCCAACAATAATGGGCTGACTGAGTCCGAAAGGCCCTTTTGGTCTTTTCAGCTGAAAAAAGAGAAAAGAAAATATCATTATGTATAATATATAGGATTATTTAAAGGAAAAAGTACTGATATACCTTACAAATATTGGATGTTACATTATAAAGCCTTACAAGCATGGCAAGTGTTGTGGTTAATATGCATTTACAACAAATATCACTTATATATCAATACTGAGGTAAAAGCATGGTAAGTTTTGTGATTACTGTCCTTTACTAAATCAATCACAGTAAAAGTATGGTTACTGTGGTAAAAGCATGGTAAGTGTTGTGGTTACTGTGCATTTACAATAAGTACCACATTAAAACTACAAATAGTGTGGTAAAAGCATGGCAAGTTTTGTGATTACTGTCTTTTTACTACACTTATCACAGTAAAACTAATGTTACTGTGGTAAAAGCATGGTAAGTGTTGTTTTTACTGTGCTTCTACTACAAATACAACTTTGGAACTAATTGTACTATTTTTAATCTGATATGATTATCTCTAGGCCTATAGCACGTCACGTGACAGGCAGTGTTAATCACCCTGTTTTGAATTAGAAAGCAATGAAACGCAAAGTCTCCGTGGAGATGGCAGATATAATAGCAGATTAATATCGACAAACAGAAAAGACATTATATCACACATTATTAGGACAGCGTATTTAGGTATTTACTTACCAACATCTGACACACGTGAACTGATGCCAAATATCGCGATGTGTTCGGAACGAGACTTCTTCAGCGCGATTTCCTACTGATAAAATATAATTTTAAAAATATCAATAAACAGCAAAGCAATCCAGCTTCCCTGGCAAGACCGAAATAATAACATTAAAAAAAAAAAACATAAAAATACATATGATCTCGTGAATAAATGTTGATTACACAGCTTTTCTTCTCGATGATAGAAGAAATTATAAAAATATAGCTTTCTGCACCAAATGTGCAGAAAGCTATATTTTTATAATTTCTTCTATTATTTATAGTCATAAGAAATGGCCACCTTACAAATCTAAAGTTTCTAAACACAACAACTTATTGTCCTGACTCAACAGTTTTTAATCAAACCTCCGATAAAAATACGTTATCCAGCTTCAAGCAGTGTCCTACTATGACAAGAAAACGCTAAAACTCCAATTACTTGCAACTGCAAGCGTCTGAGAGCGTTGTTAAACTCACCTTTTAATGTCGTTTTGCCTGCAGTTGAGGGTTGCTTTGGTCAAACTCACCTCTGAATGCCGTTTTGCCTGCAGTTGAGGGTTGCTTTGGTCAAACTCACCTCTGAATGCCGTTTTACCTGCAGTTGAGTGTTGTTAAATTCACCGCTGCGTTGTTAAACTCACCGCTGAATGATCACGTGCGTTGTTAAACTCACCGCTGAATGATCACGTGCGTTGTTAAACTCACCGCTGAACGCGCTAAACCTTTGCGGGGACTTTAATATCAGATTGCGAGGGTTTTTAAACATCAAAAACCAGTTGGAGGGCCAGATAAAAATTATCTGGGTGCCGCCATTTGACTCGCCCTGGCATAGATAATATTTTGTAGCCCAATGAGAAAAAAGGGAGTAAATAATTTAAACAAAATGAACAGCATTAGCTGCTATGGAAACCTGCTTTGGATGTATTATGTTCAGGACAAACGTAATAGCACTGCAATAGATTGGCTATATTAGGTTAAGGACCAACGTAATAGCACTGCTTATATTAGGTTAAGGACCAACGTAATAGCACTGCTTATATGTTGGCATGTAACGTAATTGCGATTTGCAAAATAGTTTCCTCAGAACGTATTTCATGTGATACAGGGTTGTTTTTTACTTATTACTAAAATCTCAATTTTAAACAATGTATTTTAAGCGGTTTAACTGATCATGCGACGGCACCAGTCAAAATGTCATACGGGATAACGTTAATGCATTTTCTAAATATTATGATATTAACTTTTCAAATCAATAACACTTAATGAATATATAAGTGATGCAATAAACAATATTTAGAGCTCAGAAAAAAATAAAATAAATTGCACAACTATTTTTTCTCATTATATTGTGATTTCTTTAAACGTGACCCTATACTTGTTCAAGTTCTTTACCCACATTTTAACACTGCAATGTGGTTTAAAATGCAAAATGTCTGAAAATGTTTTACAGGACTTGGCATCATGTTATTATTGTTTCCTCATCTCCATGAAGTGAAATTATGCATTTCAATGGAAAAAAACACAGCGTTATCCCGCCTGACTTAAATTGTTACTCGGTATGACACCATATGAGTTAACACATGAATTGTCATTTTTACAACACTTACACATAATAATGTTCATAAATAATTAATGTTTATGTTATGCAATGTTTTTTCAAGGAAATTAATTAGGCTCCACTGTAAAGAAATACAGATGTGGTTTTCAGTGTGTAAACTGTTACACACAAACTCAGTGTGGTTTCTTCCCAGATTTGGCAAGTATACAAATCAATGTAAACAATTTTTTTCATGTTTATGAATATCAAAACAGCACACCTTTTCAACATTAGGTTTAATTTAGTACTGAAAAGTACCTTGAACCATTTTATTGATGATCATAGTCACTCTAAATCAATATTCATAAATAATGTAAAGGGTTAAAGTAGGCGACCTTCACTCATTTCACTGAACATCATTTATTTAAAAAATAATATAAAAAAAAATGCATGATGATGTCACTAGAGTGGATGGCCTGTTCTTAAAGGGGCGGATTCCCCAATATGACAGGTTGGACAATAATTAAATGTAATTGAATATTATTATGAATTATATAATTTGCTAATATTCAACTAAACAATGTTAATGATATGTTAATATCACAACTGGAATGAAAATTATACAAATTAAAGCTGAAAACTGTAAACCGTATATTGTCAAACACTTCATCCAAGATAACGGATGACATTATGGGCTAACAGAAAATAACTGTTTTCCTATATGACAAAATTGTTATCCGGTATGACAAAACTCAGTTTAAATCTTAATCAGGCAGTATTTTTGGCTACCTATAGAAATCTGCAACCTTTACCTTCAACTACCTTCCAAATATGTAAATTCATTCTAAATAAACATTTACATAAAATCCACATTGTATATGTTATTTTAGCGTTATCCCCCCGCCCACTTTCCAAGATGGCAGCTTATCCTTTGTCCTGTTTAGTGTTTGTAGTGTTTGTTTGTTTTAATTAGTTTTAATTTGTTTTTTAACATCTTCTCAAACTATTTTTTGCCTTAAACAACTCTTGGTGCAACCCAATTGTAAAGTTGTGGTTTACCCCACAACTTATGAACATTTTTTAACAGGAGAGCTATTCCATGTGCTGTGTCAAAACAGTTTGGCCCTTTAACTACAAACCATCTGCTGCTGAGTTAGGCGTTGCCTGGATCTCTGTTCATCATTTTTGGTTCATCATTCATCATTTTTGGTGTAAAGCTGTATCACTCTGACTTTACCAGTTACAGCCTGGGTCTACATGAATGACAGCTCGGCTTCCTTGGCTCGGCGAATCCTTGGTCGGATTCTGAGTTGTTGGAGTTGTTCCTGAAGATGGATATTCTTGGCGGGAGGTGATCCCGGGGAATCTGCTTCTCCAGACGACTGTTTTCGCCAACTGCTGGGTTCCAGTAGTGAGGTCGCTCATCGGGGCCGATTTGTCGGCTTCCCCGTGGGAGGGTGTCCCGTCTCTGTGCTGTGCTAGTTTGCAAAACCCCGGAGAACTATTCCTGTTTACATCGTGACGCCATTCATCGCCACGGTTGGATTCGAAAGGGAGAATCTGGCTTGGACTGATTCTATCAATAAACTGGAGTAAAAATTGGAGTGCTTTTCAACATGATGCTTTTATCATTAGTCCTCATTTTATCTTTGACTATTACCAGTGAGGTGATTTGCAGAAATGATGAATATGATGAGTTCTCCCTACATTCCCAAAAATATCTGGGCACCATCTGGGATTTTGGCTTTATGGACATCAAACTCAGCTGGAATCCACAGACTATTGGTGACTACAGAATTTTATATTTATCTGATCTAGTTAAGTTATTTGGTCTACATGATTGGTTTAAATGTTTTTCTTTTTATCTTCCTTTTAGACCAGACTACTGTTTTTATAGAAAAATAGCACTGCCTAGTTACAATATAAAAAGAAAATGTATAGTAGTTCTTCTTCTTATACTCTCTGGTAGTGTTCATCCAAATCCTGGTCCAGTGCCAAACAATTTAAATACTCCAGAAGAATTCAAAACTAGAGCCGGACTAGGTTTTATTCATATTAATGCCCGAAGTCTTCTCCCCAAACTTGATTTTATAAAAATTTGGGCCCACTCAACAGATGCTGATATTATTATAATTTCAGAAACTTGGCTTAGTAAATCTACTTTAGATAGGGATATAGCAATTAAGGGCTACAATGTCTACCGTTGTGACCGCCCTAGGAAGGGTGGTGGCATTGCCATTTATATAAAAAATCGTTTCCCTTGTAACATTGTGCATTCAGTATCCATAAGTAAGCAGCTAGAGCTTTTAGCCCTAAAGATGGAGTATACATTGGGGCAAACACTGACGGTCATAGGTTGCTATAGACCACCCTCAGCAAGTACTGAGGCTCTTTGCTCTTTAAATCATCATCTATCAAGTTTTGAATTTGGAGAGGTACTTTTAGCTGGGGATTTTAACTTGGATTGGTTGACCTCTATTTCAGATAGTTTTAAATCTGTCTGTGATTCTTTTAATCTTACTCAGTTGATTGATAGTCCAACTCGTCCAAACCTCAAGTTCCCTGAAAAGTCCTCTTTACTTGACTTGTTTTTAACTAATGCTCCACACAAATTCTCAGATATAGGTGTGTTTGCAAATGACCTGAGTGATCATTGTATAATTGCGGCAGTTAGGAATGCTAAAATCCCGAAACAGAGGCCACGGATTATTTTTAAAAGGGATATGAAGCATTTCTGTGACCAAGCCTTTCTACATGATCTGTTTCATTTTGATTGGAACAAAATGTATCTTATAGATAAAGTAGAATTGGCCTGGAACTATTTTTATGATGGTTTTCTTAGGATCATAGATAAGCATGCCCCTGTACGTAAATTCAGAGTCAAAGGCCGAAATAATCCCTGGTTTTCTCCTGAGATTTCATGCCTTCTCAAGGATAGGAATGCTGCCTGGTCAAGGGCCAGGAAATCAAAGAGCGATACAGACTGGGTTTATTTTCGGCAATTGAGAAATAGGCTTACATCTCTAATTAAAAAGTCAAAATCAGAGTATTTCGTTAATGAAACTACAAAAAATCTAAATAATCCAAGCAAGTTCTGGAAAATTATTAAAGCCTCTTTTGGAAATATCAGCTGTAGTGAACTACCTCCTCATGTTATGATTGATTCAGGCAAGGTGACTGATAAACAAAAAATGTTAGCTTGCTTTAATGAGCATTTTATTTCTTCAGGATCCCTATTTGAATCCTCATGTCCTGCTTCTTCTGGTTCTTGCGTACAGGAGAACCCCTCTGACCCATGTTTAACCTCAGAAAAACTATTTTTTATTTCTCCTTTATCAATTAACAAAGTCCATAAAGCTCTTCAGGAATTAGACACAAAAAAGTCTGCTGGTCCTGACAATTTAGATCCTTTCTTTCTAAAGTTAGCAGCTGACTTTATTGCGGAGCCTTTATCATATATTTTTAACTTAACAATTGTCGAAAACGACATCCCTAAAGTATGGAAGTCAGCCCATATTACACCATTACTAAAAGGGGGCGATCCATCTATTTTAAACAATTATAGGCCTATTTCTAAGCTGTGTATTTTAGCTAAACTCCTTGAGCGCCTGATTGGTGAGCAGCTAAAGGAATTTTTAAACATAAATGATATCTTATCACCTTTTCAATCAGGGTTTAGGAAACAACATAGCACCATATCTGCAGCATTAAAGGTGATAAATGATATTGCTGGGGCATTGGATAATAGGAAAATATGTGCTGCGCTGTTTATAGATCTTTCGAAAGCGTTTGATACGGTTGATCACTGTATTCTTGTGAATAGTCTTGTAAGCATTGGCTTGTCTAAGCATTCGGTAGATTGGTTTGCAAATTATTTGTCAGGTAGAACCCAAAGTGTTCGGGTGGCTGGTTCTATGTCTTCATTTTTGCCTATTTCCAAGGGTGTTCCTCAAGGCTCAGTATTAGGGCCCATATTATTTTCAATTTATATAAACAAACTTTGTGAAAATTTATCGAATGCTATGTATCACTTTTATGCTGATGACACTGTTATCTACTGTACTGCATCATCTACTGCACAAGCCCTTGAACTTTTGCAGTCTGCATTCAATACTGTTCAGAACCGTTTAAAACAGCTTAAACTGGTCTTAAATGTACAAAAGTCAAAAATAATGGTATTCACAAACTCAAGACAACTTCCAGTTTCTTCTTCTAGCATCTCAACTTCTGAAGGAAATGAAATTGAGTTAGTTAACAGTTATAAATATTTGGGTATAATCATTGATTCTAAACTATGTTTTAGAACTCATGTTAGCAATCTGGTTTCTAAGCTTAAGATAAAGCTTGGCTATCTTTATAGATCAAAATCATGCTTATCCATTCGCGCTAGGAAATACCTGGTGATGGCCACTTTTCTTCCCATATTAGATTATGGTGATCTGATATATATGAATGCTTCTGCCCAATGTTTGAAGAAACTGGATGTTGTGTATCATTGTGCATTACGTTTTTTCACTGGTTGTGGTTATAGGACACATCATTGTATCCTTTATTATACAGCTAAATGGCCCTCTCTTTATGCAAGAAGGTACACTCACTGGCTATGTTTCATTTACAAGGTACTTCTTGGACTAGCTCCTACTTATTTGAGTGTCCTTTTAACAAGAAATCACGGCCATTATGGATTACGTTCAAATGATGTACTACACTTGTTGGTCCCCCGTGTCAAAACAGAATTAGGCAAAAAAGCCTTTATGTTTGCAGCAC
The DNA here is from genome assembly GCF_963993115.1 of Abramis brama. Taxonomy (NCBI): domain Eukaryota; kingdom Metazoa; phylum Chordata; class Actinopteri; order Cypriniformes; family Leuciscidae; genus Abramis; species Abramis brama. The sequence continues at coordinate 7,580,515 of NC_139965.1, forward strand.
CTTCTGCCTGGAACATTCTTCAGAAATCGTTGAAAATGACTACCTTTATTTCTTATAGACAGTTTGTTTCAACTCTGAAAAATGTGGAGCAGGTGAACATTGGTCAGTGTAACTGTTCATAAAGTATTAAGCATTTTTCAGCACAGGGTCTTGTGATATATATGTATGTGTATTTGATGTGTTCTTTTATATATGTTGGAAATTGTTCTATGTTTTTTATGCTGCATCTTGGCCAGGTCTCTCTTGTAAAAGAGATTTTAATCTCAATGAGTTTTACCTGGTTAAATAAAGGATAAATAAAAATAAATAAAAAATCCCATATGACACAGGATTTTACTACATAGTGTGCTAGTGAGGTCTGACATTATGAGACTATAATGTCTAATAATTCTTACACTTTGTAATACTCTCAATATATGTTCATATCATTTAATCAGTTAATATAATTAACTTAATGTAGTAAAATTAATATTACTATCAACCCACCTGTTAGTCTTGTGAAAACTCAGCGTTAATTGTTTATTCATTCTAAGAAATATTCAATTCTGGGGAAGGGAAATGTCTTTTCTTACTGTACAGTACTAAGAGCCTGTAGTCAAAATCTAAATCGTAAAATAAACTTTGTTGCAAGCAGAGAATCAAAACCAAACACATATTGTGCACAAGTTTTATTAACTAAATCACAAACATAACTAAACTAAACAAACATGCATACATACATGCTTAAGAAAATTGGTGAGGGATGGAATGGAACCGGAAGCAGGAAATGGAACTCTGGAATGGAACCGACGTTCTTGTCAGGGCCGTAAAACACAGAGAAGTACATCGGGGATGGAGAAACACACCCAAATTAGCTTCGGTTAAACAGGCGTATAATAATTTGGGTAAATGTGTAAGCTAGATGTATGCCTATTTTTTTCACATCTTCATGGACACAACAATGAATGAATGAATGAATGAATGAATGAATGAATGAATTCTTTATTTCGAACAATTAAAAAATAAATTAAACCAAAGACAGCAACACATGAAATATCCATCAATAAAACAAAAACAAGAAAAACAAAGTAAATAATTTTTTTTAGCATAATAATCACACTGTTTGAAAGGGATAGGTAGAAGCCCTAGGCTTATCAAGACCTACAATCATACATCTTTATCATACATTTTTCCTTGTAATAATGTATGATTTGCAAAAATGAAAACTGCTGTGTCTGTGTAGATGAGAGAATCAAAGTGTATGCGCGTTGTGCACACGCTACATTGATTATGGCCAAGCATGCACCCTTAAAATAGTATATGAATAACATGAGCAACGCGCCACTGACTTTAGACGAGGTTTCTCCTGGTCTGTGGTGGAATTGTTTTCTAAACCTGCAAAATAGCACCAGGGAACGTTTGTGCCGGAACACGCCTCCTCTTTGCGCTGAACCGCCCCCGGGAGCGCAAGTTCATTCCCTAGTTAACCGACGTGCGTCTGTGGAGGGAAAAGTCCGCTGTGCGCGCTGCAAAATAGGAATGATACATGTGTCGCTGTACAAAGTCAATTGCGCTGGGTGCAAGATAGGGCCCCAGATCTCTTATGACTCAAATATGAAATAAAATAATTTTAAAAGAACAATATTGACCTTAAAGAGAAATAAAATCATCCCTGACATAATTTTATTTCTGTTCGACCGGAGAGAGATTTTCCACCTACCATTCTCCTCAACAGCTTGTGTAAAACTGAGGAGAAAATGGCCGACTCCACTCTTCGCTTACCCTGGTCGCCTATAGGTGTCCCCATATCCCTTTCTTTTAGATGCACTTAATACATTATATTCAACGAACACCTTAGGATTATTCTACAATGTGAACAAACATTTTGGCACAATTCATTACAAATTTCTTTCACCTGTTACACATGGAAAAGATCCATTTAACTATGAAAAGAACCATCAGCTTATCATTTTCAGAGCACCTCATTAAATTGACACTTGCATGGTCTGTGCAGTGGACACAATTCTTGAAGTTGTTGAACATTGAAGTTGTTGATGGTTCCGTGAGTGTCAAATGTTAAAGTTGCGATTGTTTTCTTCTCCGCTGGATGAAGAAGATATGATGAACTTGCATGGTTAGTTCGACGCTGTTCTCATGGCTGGAGTGCTGATCGTGGCCTGCCGGCTCTGGGCCGGAGAGAAGACGCAGAGCAAATGGTGGGAGTTGCGTTGGACCTTTCTGCATTGAAAGAAGACGTTGAACTCCTGAGGTTGTCCTTAATTCTGTTCCGGTTGAGAGAGAGTCCTCTCTCTCCTGAATGAGCTCATGGCTGGTTGTGAGTCGAGGCCTGCTGCCCTGGGGTCTGCTGAGGCCACGCTGGACAGTACGGCATCCTGAACATACTGAGAAGGCCAAGAGTTGATCGTTGCCCATTCAGTGATGGTAAGGTTGCAGTTTTCTTCTGAGTTGGATGGAAGAAAATACAGTCTGACTCCTTTGGGAGAGTGAAAGTATAGCAGGCGGTGGTCACAGCCTGCTGGGGCCTTTGGGCAATTAAACCAACTTATCTGATCGTGGTCATGGTAACTAAGACCTTCTTGAAACTATAACAAATACTTGAGTCTGATTTGTCTCAGTCGTTACAGTTCTCAGGCCACCAAACAATCATTGTTGCACTAATTCCCTGTCATTACTGTAAAGCTGCTTAGTGAAAAGCTCTATGTAAATAAAGGTGACAAGACTTGACTTGCAACAACAACAAAACACGATCAGATCAGACACACTGATATTCATCAATATAATAAGAAAAACTACCAAGATATTTCAGGACACACTGAAGGAGTTTGCTGGAAAAGCAGTGTTTCTGGGAAAACTTGGCATAAAGTGAAAGAGAAAATAAACAGTTTCCAGACAACCACCCAAAGGCAAAAGAGGAACCGGATAGTTCCGCAATAGTAGACCATTATAGAGAAGGCTGTTGTTCCTTGTAAACTCATATTGAAACGAAACTCTTTGGAAAATAAATAAATAAACGGATCATATAAATACGAGCAGTATTTCAGTCAGAGCGAATCCCTCTTCAGGCGCTCTTCACTCACTCCAGGTGGGCAAGAATATTCATACTTCTTTATTTATAGCAAATTATGATTATATTCCTATTACACACAGATGGATATATATTTTAGTTGTTTATTTATTTCACTAGTGTAGTTTTCAGAAATTATGCGACTTCATTAAAACTGATTAAATCTGACACATTTTTCTGCATGAATTAATTTAGTTAATTGATTAGTTCAAAATAAACATTTTAATTCAAGAAGATAAACTAATAGGATCTTTTCAAAAACAACAAATGATTTGGAAAGAAAAGCGTACAGACAGTGTGTGGTTTTAAATAAAGAAGCAGAGGTGGAAAGAGTACTCAAAATTTGTACTCAAGTACAAGTACCGTTACATTGCTGAAATAATACTCAATTACAAGTAAAAGTACTGGTGTCAAAAAAGTACTTAAGTAAAAGTACAAATTACTCTTCTCAAAAACTACTCAGAGTACTAGTTACTAGTTACTTTTTAGCTGGCGATAGTTAATGTATTACCAATAAATATTCAACCAAATCATAGATTTATGTAGAAAATAGCTACTTTTAACACGTTTTTACCTTATTGTCGAAGGACATTAATTAGTGGTCATGATACTGGAATTTCTAACTTCAATATGACACCTTGAAATATGTGAGTATTCAGTTGGCCTAGCCTATAATTTTTAATACCATCGGGAAAACTACCACATACTAAATATTTTAATATCTACATTTTTGTCCATCCATTTTGTCAAGGCAATCATTATTTTCAAGCACAACACTCATTGTAACAGTAATCTATTTGAATGGAAAAGTTTAATTCAAGTCTTCTGAAGAGACACGTCCACTTTATACGGTGAGATTTTAATTTAGGCTTTTGTTTACATATTTAAACATTGATCAATAACCATTACAATAATCTAACTTAAATATTTACTCACTCAGTGTATTTGTCTTTACAATAGGGTAACGTTAACTGTTGCAATAGCTCACACACAGCACAAGGAAGCTTGATTTCAAGCTGAATTTAATTTGCAAAAAAGAAATGTAATTTTTCATAACTTTTGACAACGTTTAATTTAAGAGCATGGAGAGATTGGAGCTGGATGTCATTTGAGTCTGCAGTGTGAGAACCACTTGGAGAGATTCGCGAATCGCGATTGCACATGATATGACACAGTCCGAGAGCGCACACTCAATATCCGAGTCCAGTTCATTCGTATATTTGAGAGCTCGCGTCCAGTTTTCTGCGATTACATGAATGTGCCCTCGCGTTATAATATTGCACTTGTGACATTTGCCATTAAAATATGCCATAGAAACTTGCAGGTATTAATAAAATTATGCGTAATAGGTCTACCTGCAATCCCGCACTGAGAGGAGGCGGGTGTGTCAAACTCGCTGTCGTTGATGAGAGAATGAGAACGCGCAGCTGGTATCGTATCGATGTATAGGCCGAAATGAGTATTGACAGATATTTCAGTATTGATATATCAAAATATAGATATTTTGACAATACTACTATGTAGATTGTTGTTTCTCCAAACTTTCAGTCCAGCCATTAATCACTCTGAGCTCCTCGCCTCCTTTACTTATGATCAGCTCTTGTAAACCTGCTGCGACTGCGGCGGCTTTAATTCAGTCCAAATATCAGGGGTTTTATTGGTCCGTTTACGATCGAATATTTTTATTGGCTACCGAAATGCCGGTCAAAGATTTGAATATCAATTCAAATTGTACTCAGTAACGAAATGTGATTTTACAAGTAGCGAAGTAGATTACTTAGTTTAATATGTACTTGAGTACAAGTAAAATTACAGATTTAAAAATATACTCAAAAAAGTACAAGTACCCAAAAAAAACTACTTAATTACAGTAACGTGAGTAGTTGTAATTCGTTACTTCCACCTCTGTAAAGAAGTGCTGTGTAACTTCAGTATCTCGGTGCTCTTTGGGTTTAGGGATGGTTCCACTCTTAGAAAAAACAATCCAAGGCACTCGAGTAATTTTAGAAAATATATTTAAAAAAAATAAACTTTATTCTTTCATGGCTTAGATTTTAAAAACAGGCGACAAGCAACGGCACATCTACATGCTGGGCCAATGAGCCTTCATCAGGGTGTGAGATGATGTGTGATGAAGGCTCATTGGCTCGTGTACAGTAGGTGTGCCGTTGCTTGTTACATCTTGTTGCTTCAGCAGGTGAAATAAAGATTGATAACTTTTGAATTGTAGATGTTTTTCTCATGGTGATTTTTCTCAGTGTGTTTGACAGATCTGAACACACACACAGACTGGTGACCTTATCAAGCAGTGTCTCTGATCACAGTGTTTGACATCATCCTTCAGTCCAGCGTGAGTCTCCATTTCATTTAGCAGTTTATGAGCCATGGTTTTTATCTTGGCATCATGGATTAATTACATTGAAATTCTTTAATTTTCTAACATTGATGAGATTTCCTTTACTTTATTGTCACGTCATTGACCAACCTGATCGTATGAATTTTACGAGGTGGATAATTGTACGAATTCATACAACCTCACTCGTATGAATTTTTACGATTTTTGCTAAATCATACATATTTTATGAGTTGCCCAATGTGTTGTCCAATTGTATGAATTAGCCGCCTCGTACACACTCGTACGAATTGGTCGTGAGATAGCGTTGTCATCGGCACAAGTGTACAAAGAGTGAAAATATTTTATGCATAGATCCTTGCAGGAATACAGAACAAAGAATGTGACATTCAACTTCAATAAATACACAAAATCATTACATACTTGTAGTATCTTCACTATAAATCAGACTATGACATACATTGAGTTAAAGTTATCACTTTACTTCTGTTTGCAGCAGTTACAGCAGCAGACATGGGATCACGGTGGTGGCCGCCGTGGACGTGGTTTTGGTGGTCTTCAGAAAAGTAAGTGGTAACACTTTAGAATACTGTATCTTTCTTACTGCATAACTTATAAGGAATTATTGAAGAACTAATAGGTAATTCTACATTAGTTATTCACTACTGTTAACTACTAAGGAAGAAGTGTTAACTAATCAGTATGTAAAATAATTTTATGATTGTGTTAAGTAACAGTTAGTTAATCAATAACTAATTAACTCTGTCATACCGCCTGAATAACTACTATTAATTATCTACTAATTAAGGTTCAAGAAGAATAATTAAGAAGTAACTAATGAACAGTCATACAAACTACATTGAGTTGTGACCTTCCTTATTTACTAATGTTATTAATAGAAGTAGTATTATGAAAATACAATTTTAACAAATGCATACAATGTTAAAGAGGTTTTTACCTGTGTGGTTTTTTGAGTGTGTTCTGTAAGAAATAAATTTCAGAAAGCAACCGCACTCAACTTCAGATTAGTTTTTTATATTTTATAAACCTGTAAAGTACTGTGTGTGTCTGTTTTCCTCAGCATATGCCATTGAGTCAATTCATGTATTTGAGGCAACGACTGAGGGAAACTGAAAGGGAGCTTATTAGTAATTCATAAATAATTGTCAAATAATTCTGCAAGAATGACTTATAAACTGATTAGTAATTAATAAAGTACTATCAAATAATTATCCAGGAATTAGGCTACTTTTAACCTGATACAGTATTCTAAAGTGAAAATATAGGGAACTCATTAGTAATTAATAAAGAATTACCAGACCGCCGCCCTGCGTTTCACCCATAGCCAAAATATGCTGTTACTGACTCCATAACCTGCCCATAAACAAACAGTGCACAGCTCTAATAACATATTTTAACATCTGATGTTTTAGGATCTTTAGAAATAAAAACATTTGTTTTATGCAAGGAATCAGGCGTTTCCATCACGCAAAAAAGACAGACTCGTTAGCTAGCTAACTGACATTGTGTCCTTGTATGTTGCCTTGCATAAAATAACATGATTTACAGCACAGTAATGATTTTATAGATTCATTAAAACGTACACAAACCTGTATTTCGCTGAAGAAATGCACCATATCGGCATTGTATGTTAGTTACTTCTTAGTTATTTTTCTTGAAACTTAATTAGTAGATAATTAATAATAGCTCATAGGGAGGTATGACAGAATTCATTAGTTATTGATTAACTAACTGTTACTTAACACAACAATAAAATTATATTACATACTGATTAGTTAACACAACTTCTTTAGTAGTTAACAATAGTGAAGAAGTAGTTAATGAAGAATTACCTATTAGTACTTCAATAATTCCTGATAAGTTATGCAGTAAGTAAGATACAGTATTCTAAAGTGTTACCAAGTAAGTATTTATTCTTCAAAGCTTTGACTTTATCTTTATTAACTTTATAATCAACTGATTATTATAAATATGAGTAAATCATTTACAACAAGGTTTCATTTGTTAACATTAATTAATTACATTAGTTAACATTAACTATTATCACAGCTCTTAGTTAAAGCTGCAGTCCGTAATTTTTTGGGTTCAAAATTATCCAAAATAATTTTTTGAGCAAGTACATCACCAGCCAGTGTTCAACACTCTCTGCTTGCCGTAGCTCGATTCAAAATGGTAAGCTTGTAATAATGTTTTTAATTCTGCGGGAAATTCAAGCATGTCTGCGTCATTACATCACATCTGAACACATAAAGAAGAGTCTCGGCTAGTCGGCTATGAGTGTGAGGATGCTGGAGATTTATAGCCTTTTCTCACAGCACTTGATATAATCAAACTTATCAATTTGATGGCGGATCCAGAAAGGTTAAAACGACAATCACCAGTGACAACTAGAGATTCACCCGCTGTAAAACGCGAAAGACTTCAGACTTCGGAGTGGCTACAGAAAAAAAGAGACTGACACCGGCCCGTGCGAACACAAGGATAATATCGGGAGGGCATTAAATGTAGTCACGCAATGCTGATGATGTTAACATTAACAATTTGAGAACAAAGTATAATTTGCACGGTTTTGCGTGATATGATAAGCGATCTTTAGATTTAATCAGCGCGATTTACTGCAATGCTTTTTCACCTTAGTTGGTCATAACAAAAGTGGGTGTTACTTGTTCAGACGACATTTTCCGGTGAAAATTCTAAATTAAAAGTAGAATCTGTGATTGTGAATGACAGTATCCACACCGGCGGCGACTGACAGCTGCACACTCTCCTCAAAACACTGGAGATCGTGCTGAGACACAACCCACGTAAAGTTGATAATTCCGCGAATAACTGCAATTGCAGATTTCAAACAGAGATGGCGACGAAGAGGAAAAACTACGGACTGCAGCTTTAACTACAACATTTTTCAACATTCCTTAAACCACAACAGAACATGATTGTGACGTCACAGCAAATCACATGTCATTTACACACACACACCTCTATATGAAGAGTTCAGATGCAAACGCCTCTATTTTTATCAAGCTCGTATATTTAAGTTCAGTAATTTCACTTAAATGGCAATGAAAATTACCTATTAATTGTCATTTAAGTGAAATTACTGAACTTAATATACAAGCTTGATAAAAATGATCATTCTAGAAGAACATTTCAAATGGCACTTAGAGGCTTTTGCATTTGAACTCTTCATATATGACTTAACTTATGAGATAATAATAATATAATACTTGTAGATACTTTAAGCAGACTGTTTTTACATAGGTCATGCTATTATTATCATCATTATTATCAGTGCATTTAAAAAAATATTGTATTCAACACCCCAAGCATGAACGATGCATAAAACACATGATTCTAGTTCAGTGAGTTGAACTAGCGCAGGTTCTGCCAGTAAAGGACACTGGTGTAACGTTAGCAATGATGTACATCTGAGACGGAGAGAAGTTATCAAGAGAAGGACATAAAACTAGAACACAGCCTCTATTAGCCAATGAATTAACTAATGTTAACAAAGGAGCCTTTATTGTGGAGTTTTATAGTGTTGTTAGTTTGCTATAGTGCAAAAGTACAGCATGACAATTACAATGTGCATAATGCTTAATATAATATGTGCTGTTTGGCTGTTAATCCATAAACAGACAAAACAAATATCCAGTGCTGTCTACTTATGAAAAATGTTTTGATATTTCAGGGATTTGCAGGAACTGAAGTCTAAAACTGTCACTGCTAAATTAAAGAAGCTGAATTTGACTAACAGCCAAAGACAAACTAAGGAGATCACAGATGATTTCATGAACCCAATCGACTTAAAGATTGACGAAATAAAAAATTCTCAGGAGGATTCTAACAAAAAAAGGATAATTAGCAAAACTATCAAACTGCATGGGAAACTAAACACAGCTAGGGATGATCTATTAAAAAAGTTTGCTGATTACAAAGGCCCAGGTGCAACAGCAGAAGAAACTTTGAAATGTATTCAGACGATGAGAGACAAAGCTGCTCAATTTGAGAACAGTCTGAACTAAATTTAAAGTGCCAACTAATAAAATCATGCAGAAAGTGTTCAGTCCTTGAAATCATTGAATTTAGGTTTTTGAAAGATTTCATTTTATTTTTTGATGAGCAACTGCTTGATTGTCATTTTTCTGGTTCTGTATGACCTTGGAGAAACTCTATTTGTCTTTGTTAATGAACCATTTGCTCTGGAGTTTAGATTCTGTTTATTTGTTGTGAAATTTTTCAGGCATTCATTTTAATTGCCCTTTTTGTTGTATATGTTACTGTTTTGTAATGTAATGTAAAATAAAAACTATAATCATGCTTTTCCAGCTGATGTAGATGTAGAAGATCAAAATATCCATTAACAAATAAATGTACATCTGATCTCACCAACATATTCACCAAATTGTGTGATATTTTATAGGTAAACATGGGAAGGTAATTGAAATAAATGAAGTTAAAATTAACAAATGTTTGTTTACAATATATTCAATCTTGTAACTGTTCTTGGTGTACGGGATGGTTTACTGAAAATGCTTTTGGTCTTTTTCATTTATTCTTTAATAACTGACTTGTATTAGACCTTCACCATATCAAACAGATTAAAACCAAAATACCTATAAATGTCATTATAACATTCTCCATGATTATTTAATATATTAGTTTATTAATCAGTAACGTTTTTGAAGAGGAATTTACTCTGTAAGATGTTGAGTTGTTAATAAAAAAATAAGTTTAAAGAATGTTTAAGGAACATCATTCTAACCTTAAAAAAGCGTTCCACTAACATTAAGAAAACTGGACATTGTAATGTTCCCATAAGCAGAACAATGTTTGGGAAGCGTTCTGTTAGCTGTGGAGTTCGTCTCTCCTGCTCTCCAGCTTCATCTGGTGGACATTAAACAGCTGTGATGAAACATGATTATTAGTCTGATATCAACAGCTTTAAGATACATTTACAATAATTACAACTAGAAAACAAACTAATGCATATAACTGGGTAGAAAACTAAGTTAAGGAGGAGCATCACTATAAAGAGTTATTAGATATTAAACAGACAGTCTACTAATACTCCACTGATACTCCACTGATATTTTACTAATACTCCACTGATACTCCACTGATACTCCGCTGATACTCCGCTGATACTCCACTGATAGTCCGCTAATAGTCCGCTAATAGTCTGCTGATACTCCACTGATACTCCGCTGATAGTCCGCTAATAGTCCGCTAATAGTCTGCTGATACTCCACTGATACTCCGCTGATACTCCGCTGATACTCCGCTGATACTCCACTGATAGTCCGCTAATAGTCTGCTGATACTCCACTGATACTCCGCTGATACTCCGCTGATAGTCCGCTAATAGTCCGCTAATAGTCTGCTGATACTCCACTGATACTCCGCTGATACTCCGCTGATACTCCGCTGATACTCCGCTAATAGTCCGCTAATAGTCCGCTAATAGTCCGCTAATACTCCACTGATACTCCACTGATATTTTACTAATACTCCGCTGATACTCCACTGATACTCCACTGATACTCCACTGATATTTTAATAATACTCCGCTGATACTCTACTAATACTCCACTGATACTCCACTGATACTCCACTGATATTTTACTAATACTCCACTGATACTCCACTGATACTCCACTGATACTCCACTGATAGTCCGCTAATAGTCCGCTAATAGTCTGCTGATACTCCACTGATACTCCGCTGATACTCCACTGATACTCCGCTGATACTCCACTGATAGTCCGCTAATAGTCCGCTAATAGTCTGCTGATACTCCACTGATACTCCGCTGATACTCCGCTGATACTCCGCTGATACTCCGCTAATAGTCCGCTAATAGTCCGCTGATAGTCCGCTGATAGTCCGCTAATAGTCCGCTAATAGTCCGCTGATACTCCGCTGATACTCCACTGATAGTCCGCTAATAGTCCGCTAATAGTCCGCTGATACTCCACTGATACTCCGCTGATACTCCACTGATACTCCACTGATACTCCGCTGATACTCCGCTGATACTCCACTGATAGTCCGCTGATACTCCACTGATACTCCGCTGATACTCCACTGATAGTCCGCTGATACTCCGCTGATACTCCGCTGATACTCCACTGATACTCCGCTAATAGTCCGCTAATAGTCCGCTGATACTCCGCTGATACTCCGCTGATAGTCCGCTAATAGTCCGCTAATACTCCGCTGATACTCCGCTGATACTCCGCTGATAGTCCGCTAATAGTCCGCTAATACTCCACTGATACTCCACTGATACTCCACTAATACTCCACTGATACTCCACTGATACTCCACTGATAGTCCGCTGATAGTCCGCTAATAGTCCGCTAATACTCCACTGATACTCCACTGATACTCCACTGATACTCCACTAATACTCCACTGATACTCCACTGATACTCCACTGATAGTCCGCTGATAGTCCGCTAATAGTCCGCTAATACTCCACTGATACTCCACTGATACTCCGCTGATACTCCACTGATAGTCCGCTAATAGTCCGCTAATAGTCTGCTGATACTCCACTGATACTCCGCTGATAGTCCGCTAATAGTCCGCTAATAGTCTGCTGATACTCCACTGATACTCCGCTGATACTCCGCTGATACTCCGCTAATAGTCCGCTAATAGTCCGCTAATACTCCACTGATACTCCACTGATATTTTACTAATACTCCGCTGATACTCCACTGATACTCCACTGATACTCCACTGATATTTTAATAATACTCCGCTGATACTCTACTAATACTCCACTGATACTCCACTGATATTTTACTAATACTCCACTGATACTCCACTGATACTCCACTGATAGTCCGCTAATAGTCCGCTAATAGTCTGCTGATACTCCACTGATACTCCGCTGATACTCCGCTGATACTCCACTGACAGTCCGCTAATAGTCCGCTAATAGTCTGCTGATACTCCACTGATACTCCGCTGATACTCCGCTGATACTCCGCTGATACTCCACTGATAGTCCGCTAATAGTCCGCTGATAGTCCGCTGATAGTCCGCTGATAGTCCGCTAATAGTCCGCTAATAGTCCGCTGATACTCCGCTGATACTCCACTGATAGTCCGCTAATAGTCCGCTAATAGTCTGCTGATACTCCACTGATACTCCGCTGATACTCCACTGATACTCCACTGATACTCCGCTGATACTCCGCTGATACTCCACTGATAGTCCGCTGATACTCCACTGATACTCCACTGATACTCCGCTGATACTCCGCTGATACTCCACTGATAGTCTGCTGATACTCCGCTGATACTCCGCTGATACTCCACTGATACTCCGCTAATAGTCCGCTAATAGTCCGCTGATACTCCGCTGATACTCCGCTGATAGTCCGCTAATAGTCCGCTAATACTCCGCTGATAGTCCGCTGATAGTCCGCTAATAGTCCGCTAATACTCCACTGATACTCCACTGATACTCCACTAATACTCCACTGATACTCCACTGATACTCCACTGATAGTCCGCTGATAGTCCGCTAATAGTCCGCTAATACTCCACTGATACTCCACTGATACTCCACTAATACTCCACTGATACTCCACTGATACTCCACTGATAGTCCGCTGATAGTCCGCTAATAGTCCGCTAATACTCCACTGATACTCCACTGATACTCCACTGATACTCCACTAATACTCCACTGATACTCCACTGATACTCCACTGATAGTCCGCTGATAGTCCGCTAATAGTCCGCTAATAGTCCGCTGATAGTCCGCTGATACTCCGCTGATACTCCGCTGATACTCCGCTAATAGTCCGCTAATAGTCCGCTAATACTCCACTGATACTCCACTGATAGTCCGCTAATACTCTGCTAATAGTCTGCTAATACTCCACTGATACTCCACTGATACTCCGCTGATACTCCGCTGATATTTTGCTAATACTCCGCTAATACGATAATGAGAGTTATAGGTGCAATGTTTCAGTTGATGATGAAATTAAAGTTTTTTTAAGAACACAGAAACAACACTTTCAAACAAATCATGTCAGATATCAAGTGGAAATCCTGGGATGGAAGTAAGCAGAAAGCACACAACTACTCTACACCCCATAATAAATATCTTCATCCTTTTCAAGTTTTTGCATTACAGTATCATGCTATTTTATTACTATTAATATTACCTTAACTCACAATGACCAGTGGCCACTGCATGTCTGTCATAGCAAAAACATCTCAGGTCATTAAATCTGCACAAAAGAGCGAGTTGAACGGTGTGAAGTGCGGATCGAAACAAAGCTGGATGTCAGTGAATGCCCATTTTAAGAGAAGTGGATTTGAAACCTCGAAGTCACAAATGCCAAATTGTGCTCGATATTTGTCTTCCTTTGTTTATCAGTTGACAGTTTTGCATGTTTAGTTGTGGATCTGTAAAGTTCGTTACTCACTGAAAAAAAGTGTTGGATTTACATGATTTAATCATGTGTCAGTTCCATGTGAATCAATAAAGTAACAAACAACATTTGTTCCCATAACTTCTTCAAATTAAGTTATTTTACATCTCCAATTGATTATATGGTATTGACATCATTTTATTTATTCAATATTATAATTTTCTCCCATCACTAGCCAGCTTGATATATGCTATGGTCTGCTCCATGTTTTTCCAATGTTTTTTCCCGTAACATTTAGATTTAGACCATGTGCCTGCAATGAATGCAGCTTATTGAGTGTTTATATTATCTTATAATACTTATAATGGGCTTCCCAGCCCATCCAACCTGCACCGCTGGGGCTTGGCCGAATCACCAGCATGCCCCCTCTGCCAGTAGAACAAGGGGACCCTTGAGCACATATTGAGTTGTTGCCCAAAAGCTCTGGGGGAACGCCGATACCGCTGGCGTCATGATCAGGTGCTCAAGACTATCACAGAGAGCATCTCTAGTGCTGTTTCCATCTGCCAAAAGTCCAGACCTAGGAAGCAAACCATCAGCTTCATTAGAGCCGGAGAAAAGCCAGAAACAAAGAAAGGAACATCAGGGCTTCTCCAAACTGCACAGGACTGGCAGCTGTCAGTAGACCTGGGCAAGCAGCTCAAGTTCCCCCAGCATGTAGTCAAGACCTCACTCAGACCTGACATCATCCTGGTATCTGAGGCAACAAAAAATGTTGTCATGCTGGAGCTCACCGTGCCATGGGAGGAGCGAATGGAGGAGGCCTTTGAGCGGAAAAAGGGGAAATATCAGGACTTAGTCAGCGACTGCCACGAACAAGGCTGGAAGGCAAGGTGCTTGCCTGTAGAGGTAGGGTGCAGAGGCTTTGCTGGACAGTCCCTCTGCAGGGCATATACTGCACTCGGCATCTCAGGTGAAAGAAGGAGAAGAGCCATCTATAACAGCACAGAGGCAGCGGAGAAAGCCTCTAGATGGCTCTGGATTAAGAGAGCGGAACCGTAGTTGAGCTGCCAGGGCACAAGCTGAGGCTTCTGGGTCGCCTGAGTGAGGGTGTCTGATGTTCGAGAGACCCGAAACACCCGATGACCTCAGGATACATCACTGATGATGTGCCCTGGTGCATCAGAAGATGTATCAGTACAAAAAAAACAACAACATTAGTATCACAATAAGTTGTGTAAATTATAAATAAAATGATCAACTGAAGAAAAATGATCTACAACAACACCAGAACCAGACCAGGGGTCTCATTTATAAAGCGTGCGTACGCACAAAACGGGGCTGGAAACGTACGTACGCCAGTTCCCACGCAAAGGTTGTGATCTATAAAAAACAAACTTGACGGGAGAATGTGCGCACCTTTAAGCAAACTTTGAGCCGTGCGTACGCACATTCTGGAGACAAAGGGAATTGGCGACACCGATGGTGAGCTGGAGTTAAGTGTCTTTTTGGTCACTTTTAGACAGAAAATCTAAAGAAAATGTAACATATACAGAAAGATAATACAAATATAATTTCACTCACCAAGCCTGCCACTTGAAGCAAATATCCATCCCTTCTTAAATGTCCGCGCCAGCGAGCGCGTTGGGCCGTTTAGTGAAACTGACGCAAATAACAGTTTAAATAAATAAAATAATGATTTAAACTAATGGAGTTAAGCACTTAAACATGAAATCATTACTGAGAAGTTACAACATTTTTATATTCAAATTCAGTCAATAGAAATATTTGTTGTTAATGCGGTGTTTTTGAACACTTTTCCTCTGGCATGCTTTGTTTTAATGTTTTAACCACAGAGATAATTGCTTATCATGATAATACCAGATTGTCTGAGAAAATAGTTTCGTGCAAATAATGCCCAAGGACTATCTGTTTCCATTAAAAGTATCAATTAAAAATACAATTCGGCCAGTGGAAAAGATTGAGAAAAACTTTCTCTGAAATGTATTTTACACTATTTGATTTATGTATTCAAAAACAAGGCAAGGATAGGCAACTACTTGATTTTTATTAATGTAATGTGTCTTGTACCGTTAAACGTTATCACGTGGATGAATAATCATATGCAAATGATATGCAGATGAGGATCTGCATAGTAAAACTAGGCGTTGTAAGCTCCATATATGGTTATTTCGGGGTGGAGGCGCATGTGCGCACAATCTTCCGCTGAGTGGGATTTATAAAGTGAATTCTGCGCAGGTTCTGGCGTACGAACGGTTATATAAATCCGAATATTATTTTGCGTACGCCATTTTTGGCTTTCGGGCGCACGTACACTTTTAGTAAGGTTCCTACGCACAGTTTTATAAATGAGACCCCAGATCAGACACACTGATATTCATTAATACAATAAGATAAACTACCAGGATATTTCAGGACACACTGAAGGAGTTTGCTGGAAAAGCAGTTTTTCCTGGAAAACTTGGCATACTGTGAAAGAGAAAATAACCTGTTTCAAGGCAATCACCCAGACAAGTGAACCCAAACTGAACCGGATAGTTTTGCAATAGTAGAACATTACAGAGATGTTGCAAGTCTGTTGTTCCTTGTGTAACACTACTGTTAAAGGCGCATAAAACAGCAAGACCTGGGCTCCAGCAAATTATGGCGAGTTGGCTGGATTTTCTCTGGTATTTCTACAGAAACTATAAGTGACCGGCCTGGTACTTTCTAATATCACTTAATCCAGATAGCACTGACTACGCCACCTTGGGAATTGCAGCCAAAGAAATATGAAATGAACACAGGTTCAGTGGTGCAGTTTAAAAGGATAAATATTCCACTGGCATCATTTAATCATGGTATAAATCACTGGCAAGTTTATTATAATAATATTAGGAATATCACAATGCTAAAAGAACATTCCTCCAGACCCGCCTGATTCAAACACTGAATCACATCAAACCAAACATCACAAATGAAAAATACTGTACCGTTCCCACCAAATAAAGCAAACAACAAAATAATAATAATAAAAAGAATATAAACTGCAAGGCTAAAGCTTACCTTAGGGGTGGCAAACTAGCTGTAATAAATTGTGCTCTCAACCACTTATGTGTGCACAGCAAACAAAATAGAGGTGCTCAAACCCTGGTGCTCCAAACTCACAGCAAATGTGTTTCACCCGGTGACTAGCCTCCCCTCGGCACACTCAGCCTTGACTCCAACCAAAAGAACCAAAAGTGATATTAGTGGGTGCGGTACAAGGGCCAGTGACATAAGGTTTTCAACTGATAAATTAAAATAGGTCAAAACTGCACAAAGTAGTTATCATTATGGGGATGTTTTTTACTTATTACTAAAATCTCAATTTTAAACAATGTATTTTAAGCGGTTTAACTGAGAATCATGTGACGACACCAGTCAGAATGTCATACGGGATAACGTTAATGCATTTTCTAAATATTATGATAATATTAACTTTTCAAATCAATAACACTTAATGAATATATAAAGTGATGCAGCAAACAATATTTAGAGCAGAGAAAAAAAAAACAACAACTATTTGTTCTCATTATATTTTGATTTCTTTAAACGTGACCCTATACTTGTTCAAGTTCTTTACCCACATTTTAACACTGCAATGTGATTTAAAATGCAAAATGTCTGAAAATGTTTTACAGGACTTGGTATCATGTTATTATTGTTTCCTCATCTCCATGAAGTGAAATTATGCATTTCAATGGAAAAAAAAACAGCGTTATCCCGCCTGACTTAAATTGTTACTCGGTATGACACCATATGAGTTAACACATGAATTGTCATTTTTACAACACTTACACATAATAATGTTCATAAATAATTAATGTTTATGTTATGCAATGTTTTAGGAAATTAATTAGGCTCCACTGTAAAGAAATACAGATGTGGTTTTCAGTGTGTAAACTGTTACACACAAACCCAGTGTGGTTTCTTCCCAGATTTGGCAAGTATACAAATACATTTAAACAATTCTTTCATGTTTATGAGTATCAAAACAGCACAACTTTTCAACATTAGGTTTAATTTAGTACTGAAAAGTACCTTGAACCATTTTATTGATGATCATAGTCACTCTAAATCAATATTCATAAATAATGTAAAGGGTTAAAGTAGGCGACCTTCACTCATTTCACTGAACATCATTTATTAAAAAAAAAATAAAAAAAAAATAAAAATGCATGATGATGTCACTAGAGTGATGGCCTGTTCTTAAAGGGGCGGATTTCCCAATATGACAGGTTGGACAATAATTAAATGTAATTGAATATTATTATGAATTATATAATTTGCTAATATTCAACTAAACAATGTTAATGATACGTTAATATCACAATTTGAATGAAAATTATACAAATTAAAGCTGAAAACTGTATAAAACAGTATATTGTCAAACACATGTCATCCAAGATAAAGGATGACATTATGGGCTAACAGAAAATAACTTTTCCTATATGACAAAATTGTTATCCGGTATGACAAAACTCAGTTTAAATCTTAATCAGGCAGTATTTTTGGCTACCTATAGAAATCTGCAACCTTTACCTTCAACTACCAAATATGTAAATTCATGCTAAATAAACATTTACATAAAGTCCACATTGTAGATATTATTTTAGCGTTATCCCAAATGACACAGGATTTTACTACATAGTGTGCTAGTGAGGAAAAAGGGTAAGTTAAACACATTTTATGAAAGACATACTTACCTTTCACCATTGTTTGGGGGTCCTTCAGGGTCTTCCTGATTGTGTAACATGCTGTCTCACATCGTGTCAAAATAAAATTCACAATAAAATTGCTCCAGTTTGCTTGTTATCCCGGATGACATTGGCTGACAGCCAGTTTTGGGACAGAATGCTCCAAAGCATAACAATCAACTGGATGTCATATTCTTTGTAATATTTAAATATATTGTTGTCAAGACTCATACAATAATGCCTGTGGCAGAGATGTTGGGGTTTATGTGATTTTTTTTACAGTTTGTTCTTTTTTGTATATCACTCTAAGGTCCGGACAGTTATCCGATCTGACATGATGTGACTATAATGTCTAATAATTCTTACACTTTGTAATACTCTCAATATATGTTCATATCATTTAATCAGTTAATATAATTAACTTAATGTAGTAAAATTAATATTACTATCAACCCACCTGCTAGTCTTGTGAAAATTCAGCGTTAATTGTTTATTAATTCTAAGAAATATTCAATTCCGGGGAAGGGAAATGTATTTTCTTACTGTACAGTACTAAGAGCCTGTAGTCAAAATCTAAATCGTAAAATAAACTTTGTTGCAAGCAGAGAATCAGAACCAAATACTGTGCACAAGTTTTATCAACTAAATCACAAACATAACTAAACTAAACAAACATGCATACACACATGCATAAGAAAACTGGTGAGGGATGGAATGGAACCGGAAGCAGGAAATGGAACTCTGGAATGGAACCGATGTTCTCGTCACGGCCGTAAAACACAGAGAAGTACATCGGGGATGGAGAAACACACCCAAATTAGCTTCGGTTAAACAGGCGTATAATCATTTGGGTAAATGTGTAAGCTAGATGTATGCCTATTTTTTCACATCTTCATGGACACAACAATGATTTCCCCGTTAATACACTGTAAAAAATGTCTAACCCTCCCAAATAAAAAATTTCAAGTGACCGATAACATCTAAATTTTTCAATTGGCCCAAGTGAAGTTCTGTAAATTTCAATTGGCCCAAGTGAAAATCTGTACATTTAATTTTATAATTTACAGAATTTCACTTGGGCCAATTGAAAAATTTAGATGTTATCGGTCACTTGAAATTTTTGATTTGGGAGGGTTAGAAATTTTTTACAGTGTATGAATGAATGAATGAATGAATGAATGAATGAATGAATGAACGAACAAAATCTTTATTTCGAACAATTAAAAAATAAATTAAACCAAACCCAACACATGAAATATCCATCAATAAAACAAAAACAAGAAAAACAAAGTAAAGAATTTTTTTAGCATAATAATAACATAAGTTTGAAAGGGATAGGTAGAAGACCTAGGCTTATCAAGACCTACAATCATACATCTTTATCATACATTTTTCCTTGTAATAATGTATAATTTGCAAAAATGAAAACTGCTGCGTCTGTGTAGATGAGAGAATCAAAGTGTATGCGCGTTGCGCACACGCTACATTGATTATGGCCAAGCATGCACCCTTAAAATAGTATATGAATAACATGCGCAACGCACCACTGACTTTAGACGAGGTTTCTCCTGGTCACTGGCGGAATTGTTTTCTAAACCTGCAAAATAGCACCAGGGAACGTTTGCACCGGAACACGCCTCCTCTTTGCGCTGAACCGCCCCCGGGAGCGCAAGTTCATTCCCTAGTTAACCGACGTGCGTCTGTGGAGGGAAAAGTCCGCTGTGCGCGGGTGCAAAATAGGAATGAAACATGTGTCGCTGTACAAAGTCAATTGCGCTGGGTGCAAGATAGGGCCCCAGATCTCTTATGACTCAAATATGAAATAAAATAATTTTAAAAGAACAATTTTGACCTTAAAGAGAAATAAAATCATCCCTGACATCATTTTCTTTCTGTTCGACCGGAGAGAGATTTTCCACCTACCATTCTCCTCAACAGCGTTCGTAAAACTGAGGAGAAAATGGCCGACTCCACTCTTAGCTTACCCTAGTCGCCTGTAGGTGTCCCCGTATCCCTTTCTTTTAGATGCACTTAATACATTATATTCAACGAACACCTTAGGATTATTCTACAACATGAACAAACATTTTGGCACAATTCATTACAAATTTCTTTCACCTGTTACACATGGAAAAGATCCATTTAACTATGAAAAGAACCATCAGCTTATCATGTTCAGAGCACCTCATTAAATTGACACTTGCATGGTCTGTGCAGTGGACACAATTCTTGAAGTTGTTGAACATTGAAGTTGTTGATGGTTCCGTGAGTGTCAAATGTTAAAGTTGCGATTGTTTTCTTCTCTGCTGGATGAAGACGATATGATGAACTTGCATGGTTAGTTTGACGCTGTTCTCATGGCTGGAGTGCTGATCGTGGCCTGCCGGCTCTGGGCCGGAGAGAAGACGCAGAGCAAATGGTGGGAGTTGCGATGGACCTTTCTGCATTGAAAGAAGATGTTGAACTCCTAAGGTTGTCCTTGATTCTGTTGTGGTTGAGAGAGAGTCCTCTCTCTCCTGAATGAGCACATGGCTGGTTGTGAGTCGAGGCCTGCTGCCCTGGGGTCTGCTGAGGCCACGCTGGACAGTACGGCATCCTGAACATACTGAGAAGGCCAAGAGTTGATCGTTGCCCATTCAGTGATGGTAAGGTTGCAGTTTTCTTCTGAGTTGGATTGAAGAAATTACAGTCTGACTCCTTTGGGAGAGTGAAAGTATAGCAGGCGGTGGTCACATCCTGCTGGGGCATTTGGGCAATTAAACCAACTTATCTGATCGTGGTCATGGTAACTAAGACCTTCTTGAAACTATAACAAATACTTGTGTCTGATTTGTCTCAATCGTTACAGTTCTCAGGCCACCAAACAATCATTGTTGCATTAATTCCCTGTCATTACTGTAAAGCTGCTTTGTAAAAAGCTCTATATAAATAAAGGTGACAAGACTTGACTTGCAACAACAACAAAACCAGATCAGATCAGACACACTGATATTCATCAATATAATAAGAAAAAACTTCCAGGATATTTCAGGACACACTGAAGGAGTTTGCTGGAAAAGCAGTGTTTCTGGGAAAACTTGGCATAAAGTGAAAGAGAAAATAAACAGTTTCCAGACAACCACCCAAAGGCAAAAGAGGAACCGGATAGTTTTGCAATAGTTGACCATTATAGAGATGTGTAATTCTGTTGTTCTTTGTAAACTCATTTTGAAACGAATCTCTTTGGAAAATAAATAAATAAACGGATCATATAAATACGAGCAGTATTTCAGTCGGAGCGAATCCCTCTTCAGACGCTCTTCACTCACTCCAGGTGGGCAAGAATATTCATACTTCTTTATTTATAGCAAATTATGATTATATTCCTATTACACACAGATGGATATATATTTTAGTTGTTTATTTATTTCACTAGTGTAGTTTTTAGAAATTATGCGACTTCAATAAAACTGATTAAATCTCACTATTTTTTCTGCATGAATGAATTTTGTTAATTGATTAGTTCAATATAAACATTTTAATTCAAAAAGATAAACTAATTGGATCTTTTCAAAAACAACAAATGATTTTTTTGAAAGATGAAAGAATGAAATGAAATGAAAGAAAAGCGTACAGACAGTGTGTGGTTTTAAATAAAGAAGTGCTGTGTAACTTCAGTATCTCGGTGCTCTTTGGGTTTAGGGATGATTCCACTCTTAAGAAAAAACAATCCAAGGCACTCGAGTAATTTTAGAAAATATATTAAAAAAACATTATTCTTTCATGGCTTAGATTTTAAAAACAGGTGACAAGCAACGGCACACCTACATGCTGGGCCAATGAGTCTTCATCAGGCTGTGAGATGATGTGTGATGAAGGCTCATTGGCTCATGTACAGTAGGTGTGCCGTTGCTTGTTACATCTTGTTGCTTCAGCAGGTGAAATAAAGATTGATAACTTTTGAATTGTAGATGTTTTTCTCATGGTGATTTTTCTCAGTGTGTTTGACAGATCTGAACACACACACAGACTGGTGACCTTATCAAGCAGTGTCTCTGATCACAGTGTTTGACATCATCCTTCAGTCCAGCGTGAGTCTCCATTTCATTTAGCAGTTTATGAGTCATGGCTTTTATCTTGGCATCATGGATTAATTAAATTGAAAATCTTTAATTTTTCTAACATTGATGAGATTTCCTTTACTTTGTTGTCACATCATTGACCAACCTAATCGTATGAATTTTTAAGATTTTTGCTAAATCATATATATGTTACGAGTTTCCCAATCGTATGAATTAGCCACCTCGTACACACATGTACGAATTGGTCGTGAGATAGCGTTGTCATTGACAAGTGTACAAGGAGTGTAAATATTTTATGCATTGACCCTTGCAGGAATACAGAACAAAGAATGTGACATTCAACTTCAATAAATACACAAAATCATTACATACTTGTAGTATCTTCACTATAAATCAGACTATGACATACATTGAGTTAAAGTTATCACTTTACTTCTGTTTACAGCGGTTACAGCAACAGACATGGGATCATTGTGGTCTTCAGATGAGTAAGTATTTATTGTTCAAAGCTTTGACTTTATTAACTTTATAATCAACTGATTATTATAAATATGAGTACATCATTTACAACAAGGTTTCATTTGTTAAAATTAATTACATTAGTTAACATTAACTATTATTACAGCATTTTATTCATCTTAGTTAAAGCTGCAATCTGTAATTTTTTGGGTTCAAAATTATCCAAAATAATCTTTTGAGCAAGTACATAAACAGCCAGTGTGCAAAACTCTCTGCTTGCCGTAGATCGATTCAAAATGGTAAGCTTGTAGTAATGTTTTTAATTCCGCGGGAAATTCAAGCATGTCTGCGTCATTATGTTTTTAAAAGAAGTCTCTTCTGCTCACCAAGGCTGCATTTATTTGATTAAAAATACAAACAAACCAGTAATATTGTGAAATATTATTCCACTTTAAAACAGCTGTTGTCTATGTGAATATATAGTAAAGTGTAATTTATTCCTGTGAGCAAAGCTGAACTTTCAGCATCATTACTCCAGTCTTCAGTGTCACATGATCCATTTTACATTTTTTTTCATGATGCTATGATGAATAGAAAGTTCAAAAGAACAGCATTTATCTGAAATCTAAAGCTTTTGTAACATTAAACACTACCCTTCAAAAGTTTGGGGTCAGTAAGAATTTTAATTTTATTTTTGGGGGAAAGAAATAAAATAAATCAATACTTTTATTCATCATGAGTTAAACTGATCAACAGTTACAGTAAAGAAATGTATAATGTTAGAAAATATTCTATTTTAAATAAATGCTGTTCTTTTGAACTTTCTATTCATCAAATAATTTTGAAAAGGATTTGTACACAACTGGTTTCAGCATTGATAATAATAATGAATGTTTCTTGAGCATCAAATCCGTATATTAGAGTGATTTCTGAAGGATCATGTGACACTGAAGACTGGAGTAATGATGCTGAAAACTCAGCTTTGATCACAGGAATAAATTACACTTTACTGTATATTCACATAGAAAACGGTTCATTTAAACTGTAATGATATTTAACAATTTTACTGTTTTTACTGTATTTTTGCTCATATAAATGCTGTGTTAGTGAGCAGAAGAGACTCTTTTAAAAACATAAAAAAATCTTACTGACCCCAAACTTTTGAACGGTACATCTGAGACGGAGAGAAGTTATCAAGAGAAGGATAAAAACTAGAACACAGCCTCTATTAGCCAATGAATTAACTAATGTTAACAAAGGAGCCTTTATTGTGGAGTTTTATAGTGTTGTTAGTTTGCTATAGTGCAAAAGTACAGCAGGACAATTACAATGTGCATAATGATTAATAGAATGTGCATTTGGCTCTTAAACCATAAAACAGACGAAACAAATATCCAGTGCTTTCTACTTATGAAATATGTTTTGATATTTCAGGGAATTGAAAAAAAATTGTTGATGGACTGAAGTTCACAACTCAAACTCTCATTGATAAATTAGAGAACCTGGATTTGACTAAAAGCAAAAGTCAAACTAAGGAGATCATAGATGAGTTCATGGACCCAATCAACACAGAGATGGTCAAATTAAACAACCTTCAGAAGGATCCTGCAAAAATGAATAGAATTAATAAACTGCATAAGGACCTAAAAGAAGCTAAGGATGATCTATTAGTAAAGATTGCTAGCCCAGGAAATGTATTGAAATGTATTAATCAGATGAAAGACAAAGCTGTTGAATTTAAGAACAGTTTGAATTACATTTAAAGTGCCAACTAATAAATCCTGCAGAAAATGTTCAGTCAAAGCAGTGAATTCTGAATTATAGAAGTTTACATATTCTGGGATTGTCTACTGTAGATCTGATGATTTCAGGGCTAGAAACTCTCACATTACAGCAGAGGTTTTCTCTTATCAGAAAATAGTGATGAAAATGAGGTCAAATTTACTTTCTTTTTTACATTGATTTTGTACATAAAAGGTTTTTGA
This sequence comes from Abramis brama, assembly GCF_963993115.1. NCBI lineage: Eukaryota > Metazoa > Chordata > Actinopteri > Cypriniformes > Leuciscidae > Abramis > Abramis brama. The sequence continues at coordinate 7,605,598 of NC_139965.1, forward strand.
AAGATTTCATTTTATTTTTTGATGAGCAACTGTTGTGATTGTCATTTTTCTGGCTCTGTATGGCCTTGGATAAACTATTTGTCTTTGTTAATGAACCACTTGCTCTGGAGTTTAGATTCTGTTTATTTCTTGTGAAAATATTCTTATTAATTGCCCTTTTTGTTGTATATGTTACTGTTTTGTAATGTAATGTAAAATAAAAACTATAATCATGCTTTCCCAACTGATGTAGATGTCACCAACATCTGATCTCACCAACACATTCACCAAACTGTGTGATCTTTTATAAGTAAACATGCTCATTAGTCTGATATCAACAGCTTTAAGTTTTTTTTATTTTTTATTTTTTTACATTAAATACTTAAGATACATTTACATTAAATACAACTAAAAACACACTAATGCAGATAACTGGGAAGAAAAGTAAGTTAAGGAGGAGCATTACTATAAAGAGTTATCAGATGTTAAACAGACAGTCTACTAACACTCTACTAATACTCTACTATACTATGAGAGTTATTTGACACATGTGCAACGTTTCAGTTGTTGGCGTTGTTTTTTTAAGACCACAGAAGCAACAAATCATGTCAGATATCAAGTGGAAATCCTGGGATGGAAGCAGAAAGCGCACAACTACTCTACAGCCCATAATAAATATCTTCATCCCTTTCAAATTGTTGCACTAAACAGTGTCATGTTATTTTATTATTAATATTACCTTAACTCACAATAACCAGTGGCCACTGCATGTTTGTCATAGCAAAAACATCTCAGGTCATTAAATTTGCACAAAAGAGCGAGTTGATCGGTGTGAAGTGCGGATCGAAACAAAGCTGGATGTTAGTGAATGCCCATTTTAAGAGAAGTGCAAGAGGATTTGAAACCTCAAAGTCTTAAAGGACAGAGGGCAACTTTAGGTCGTCATCTGAGAGCAGGGGATTTTCTTTACAGTGAATGCCATCCCACAAAGTTGCATAACTTCCATATTGTGATGCTGAAGTCCCCTTTACTACTTCTAGTACATCTGTTTTCTCAACAACTCTTTCGAAATGGAGAGAGTTGGCTCATACTGTCAGGGTTATGTTCTGTGAAGTCTTTGTTTGCCCTCATGTATTTAAGCCCTCAGCTTCAGTTTGTATGAAGGTAAATCTAGCAAAACTCGAGAGCACGTAGATGTGAATTTGAGAACTTGTACAATAAATATTCGTACTTGTACATGAACATTTACACTCAAGCTCCAATGTGAAAACCTGTAAAATAAAAATCTGAAGTTGAATGTTGAAATTTGCACTCGCAGACAATAGTCACAAACCTGTATTAAATGTGTAAAAAGCCATTCACAGAAATACAACGACAGACACAAACTTGTAATATATATTTTGCGTATAATCTTACATTCACATTCGCGGCACTACCTCAATTAGGCACTTGCAACTTCTCAAATCTGTCACTGCAATTTCAAATTTCGCGCCTTGACTTTTGCTACTCTTTTCGCGATATATCAGATGCAAAACTAACTTGTGCACTTGAAACTCAGAGACAAAGGAGCCGTTTTATTGGTTGGCACCAAGCCAATGAAATGGGACTTCGATGATGTCACGAAACCCGCGTGCACCGAAACGCTAACATGGCTTAATGCATTAGACTGATATTAAAAGAAATAAACGATATTATAAAACTCAGTAAACACAATGCTAATAATGCATACTACAGAAAAGCAGATGAGCACAGAATATGAACGCAACGCGTTTAATTGAGACAGTGGTATTAAAAGACCAAACTCAGGAAACACCACAAACAAAGCATACAGAAAAGCAATTGAGCACAGAATATGAACGCAACGTGTTTAATTGTACGTTTTCCTCCCATAGAAAACCAAGAAAACGCTTAATGAGGCTTAATGGACCAACAGTTATAAACCAACAGTTATAAAATAAAAAAACAATAACAAAAAACACATAATTCGTTACATTATTAATAAAACACAGGCAGCAAGTTTATTTGCACTGAACACACATTTGCTTTCTTTCGTCATATTCTGTGCTCATCTGCTTTTCTGTGGAGCCTCCATTCCCCGGGCCTTGGCCCCTCTTTCAACAGGATGTCAGCTCCTATATTCTGGGCCCCAGGGATGTAAGCCGCTCTGAGTGAAAGTAGCTTCCACAGGAGGATTTGGACGCGAGTGCAAACCCCCCCCTGGTGATTTATATAGGCGACCACTGATGTGTTGTCTGTGCGGACAAGCACATGGTGGTCCCTGAGATCTGCTAGAAAATTCTTTAGAGAAAGAAATACTGCCAACATCTTCAGACGGTTGATGTGCCATGAGAGATGGTGGTCCCTCCACAGACCTTGAGTCGAGCGTCCTTCCAGAATCGCTCCCCAGCCTGTGAGAGAGTCATCTGTCGTTAGCATCTTACGACAACAAGAAGCTCCCTGCACAGGACCCTGGGACAGGAACCAAGGTTTCTTCCACATAACCAGGGCACGTAAACACCACCGCATAACCCTGATCATGTGAAAGGGGTTGCCCCTCAGGGAAAAACCTTTGGTCCTGAGCCACCACTGCAAGGGTCTCAAGTACAACAGTCCAAAAGGTATCCCGTTGGACACTGCTGCCATCAAACCCAACAGTCTCTGAAACTGTTTGGCCTAGCTTTATTGCCGGTGACAGACGTGCCTGCATCAACACTGAGTCCCAAACCATGCCAAGAAAGGTGGTCCTCTGTAGTGGAGAAAGCACACTCTTCTTGACGTTTAGCCGTAACCCCAACTCTTACATGTGGGCGAGGATGACATCTCGATGTTGAACCGCCAACTGATGCGACTGAGCCAGAATCAACCAATTGTCAATGTAGTTCATGATGCGAATACTCTGCAGGCGCAGAGACGCCAGAGCTGCATCTACGCATTTCGTGAAAGTGCAGGGTGATAATTGCCCTCGAGTGCTGACTGTGCATGCTCCTCACCCAAAACAGCTACACAAAGAATGTGTGTGTCCCCACCCGTTAAATAACATGGGCAGGGGTGAACACACATCCTAAACTGCTGTTTGCTTGCCATGACTTGCCATAGAGACAAAACACCAAATGTGACAGTGGACAGTTTCACAAAGAGCACTACTGAAGACAAAGAAGCTGGCACTCTCTGTTTTCGAGCAGGCTTTATAGTTTCCTGGTTCGTGACGTCACCCGCCTCTAACGTTCTGCCACACCATCGGACTGATTTGACATGTGCTTCAAGACGTCATCACGCAAAGTGTTCCCATATCGTCAATCTTGACGCAACACAAGTTCCCTTGAAAGGGAACTTGACATACAGTGAAAGAGAAAAAATCCTGTTTCCAAAAAATCACCAAAACTAGTGAACCCAAAATTAACCTAATAATTTTGCAATAGTAGAACATTATAGAGATGTGAAAGTCTGTTGTTCCTTGTAAACTCATTTTGAAATGAAGCTCTTGGGAAAATAAACGGAGCATATAAATATGATCAGTATTTCAGTCAGAGCGAATCCCTCTTCAGACGCTCTTCACTCACTCCAGGTGGGCAAGAATATTCATACTTCTTTATTTATGGCAAATTATGATTATATTCCTATTACACACAGATGGATATATATTTTAGTTTTTATTTATTTCAATAGTGTAGTTTTTAGAAATGATGCGACTTCATTAAAACTGACTAAATCTGACTATATTTTGTGCATTAATTCACTTAATTCAGCAGGTAATTAACTAATAGGATTTTTTTTAAAAACAAAACAAATGATTTGGAAATAATACAGATTAGCCTAATGATTTTGAAACCATACAGTTAGTGTGTGGTTTTAATTCAGCAGGTGAAATAAAGATTGATAACTTTTGAATTGTAGATGTTTTTCTCATGGTGATTTTTCTCAGTGTGTTTGACAGATCTGAACACACACACAGACTGGTGACCTTATCAAGCAGTGTCTCTGATCACAGTGTTTGACATCATCCTTCAGTCCAGCGTGAGTCTCCATTTCATTTAGCAGTTTATGAGCCATGGTTTGCTCTGGCAGTTATTATTATTATCTTGGCATCATGGATTAATTAAATTGAAATTCTTTTATTTTCTAACATTGATAAGATTTCCTTTACTTTATTGTCATGTCATTGACCAACCTGATCTTACAGCAATTCGTATGAATTTTATGAGGTGTATAATTTGTTGCCCAATCGTACAAATTGGTTGTGAGATAGCGTTGTTATTGACAAGTGTACAAGTGTTTCACAAGTGAAAATATTTTATGCATAGATCCTTGCAGGAATACAGAACTTTAATAAATACACACATACAATCATTACATACTTCTAGCATCTTCTCTATAAATCAGACTAATTCGGACAGGACTAGTTTCACAGGGGGACGTTAGAGAAATTTCTGTTTCACAGACGTACTTTGAGATTTTAATCCTGTCCGTAGGCCTATCTGCCATGTCTGTCTTTTTCTCACACAACCTCTGTAAAAATTCCAGAGCAAATTACCTACTGTTTTCGTCAAACTCGGCGGTCCTCAGAGAAATCTAATCCCATCCAGATGCGAATGTCTGTGATTGCCGAAAATGTTTTTTTTTTTTTCCAAAACGCTTTTTTCTTGTGTGTTTTGGTCAGCGTGAACTACCGTACAATCTCTCGCTATCGCGCCGGTGTTGTGCCGAATTTCAACCCCCTGCCAAATTATTACCCCCCTCGTTGAAGTCAGTACCTGATTGCCTAATCCTAACCCCACCCCTAATCCTAACCCCACCCCCACAACTAATCCTAAACCTACCAATACTAGGGGGTAATAATTTGGCAGGAGTCAAAATTCGGCACGACACCGGTATTCAAGTTTCTGCTTTTTGCGCACCGATAATGGATGTAGATGTGTTCGGTACACTGCGAAGAAATAAAAAAAATAAAATCAACAAGAAGAGCCAAATCACGTAAACTGTTAAGACTGGCTACTGTAATATCAGTTTCAGGTAAGATTACTTTAATTTCTGCACTTAATTACTTAACGTGTAAAATATATAAGTTAAAACTTTTTATTCCAGTGAGTTTATTATAAGAACCCAGTTCTATAAAATCATGATGATAAATGTATGTTTAGTTTTTTATACTACAATTTTTATAAAATGTTTACAAAACACTAAATGTGTTAGGACGCTTTACTTTATATTTCAAAGTGCTTAATTTTAAAAGTACTTAATTTCAAATTTCATATGACCATACGCAATCCACGCATTCTGAACACGTGATCTTCTGCAATGCCCACATGTAAAACACAGACACTCCTACCTCGGTAATAAACACGGAGATGTTAGTCCCGTCCGAATCCATGCATGAAATCACAGACGTTGGTTGATAAGAATTGTAACTCAAACGTCGTTTGGAAAACTAGTCCCGTCCGAATAGGGCTTATGACATACATTGAGTTAAAGTTATCACTTTACTTCTGTTTGCTGCAGTTACAGCAACAGACACATGGGGGATCTTCTTCAACATGTCAGAACACACAACACTTGTAATACAAACACGACACCAAGTGGTTACTCCAGGATACTACAATACTTCTATCACAGCATTATATATATATATATATATATATATATATATATATATATATATATATATATATATATATATATTGTTAGATATGAATTATTAGAGTAATCTGTGAAAATGCTTAATGTCTGATACAGGTGACTTGAATCGAGCAGAAGAGATGTATCAGGAGTAAGTATTTCTTGTTCAAAGCTTTGACTTTATCTTTATTAACTTTATAATCAACTGATTATTTTCCATATAAGTACATCATTTATAACAAGGTTTCATTTGCTAACATTAATTAACTACATTAGTTAACATTAACTATTACTGCAGCATTTTATTCATCTTAGTTAATTTTAACATTTTTAAAATGGAGAAGTTACTCATCAAGTGGAAGTTTATATGGACAGTGTAACTTATACTGTATTCAGCAGCTCCTTAAACCACAACAGAACATGATTGTGTTCACATTTCATTTACACACACACAACTCTATATATGACTTAACTTATGAGATAATAATATAATACTTGTAGATACTTTAAGCCGGCAGTTTTTACATAGATCATGCTATTATTATCATCAAATTTATCAGTGCATTTTTATAATATTTTATTCAACACCCCAAGCATGAACGATGCATAAAACAAATGATTCTAGTTCAGTGAGTTGAACTAGCGCAGGTTCTGCCAGTAAAGGACACTGGTGTAACGTTAGCAATGATGTACATCTGAGACGGAGAGAAGTTATCAAGAGAAGGACATACAAACGTACTCGGTTACTAACGTAACCTCTGTTCTCTCTAGAGAGGGAACGAGTATTGCGTAAGCTAGCTTACGCTGCGGGAAAGTCTCCTTTCTCGAGATACTGAAGCCAAAAATTATCCTTAATTTTTTAAACCTTGTCAACGCAGTGCGGCAGCCTGCAGACCTAGGGCAGGCGAATCGCGTGCCCATTGGCTGCTCTGCGGCAACTGCAGCAGCCTATGGCTGAGCCTTGCGCGTGACGTCACGTCCAATAAGCGCGCTTAATGCGTCACAGCCCGTCATTAGGGGTGTGGCTTAGCGTATATAAGCAAGGAACAGAGGCTGCTTCGCTGGTTTCTGTCGCATGAAGCGAAATGAGCTCGTGGCGAGAGCACGGCGGGTTACGCAATACTCGTTCCCTCTCTAGAGAGAACAGAGGTTACGTTAGTAACCGAGTACGTTCTCTTACGAGAGGTTCTCTCGTATTGCGTAAGCTAGCTTACGCTGCGGGAACACCCTTGTCAACGCCGTGCGCGCGCCCAGCATCCTGAATGAATCCCATGGGGGGTCCAGGGAACGCGAAGCGGAGCTGGGCGGCCAAGATACCACAGTACACAAGCACATAATATGGGGCAGGGAGCGGCACAGCCGGTCCAACTAACACTTCCCACATAGTGTAGCTCAACCAGTAGAGCTAAATCCGCAACATAGCCCGCGCACAGACAGTGGGCTGGCTTACGCGAGACTTAGACTGATAACACTTTGGCCTGCAAAGCGGGAACTTCCAGGTTGTAAAACCTAACAAATGTGGAGGGGGAGGCCCAGCCTGCCGCCGCACAAATGTCATGAATGGGAATCCCACTGGACCACGCCCACGATGAGGCCATGCCTCTGGTGGAGTGTGCCCGAATGCCCAAAGGGCACTGCAGGTTTTTAGATGCGTAAGCAGCTGCGATAGCATCAACTATCCATCTGGACAGGGTGTGTTTCGAGGCGGCGAGACCCTTGGTGCGCCCACCAAACGAAACAAAGAGCTGCTCTGAACGCCTGAAGGCGGCGGAGCGTGAAATATAGCTTTTCAGCGCTCTAACTGGGCAGAGGAGATTACTATCTGCCTCGCAGCCAGCATTCGGCAGGGCTGAAAGGGAAATGACCTGCGCTCTGAAGGGAGTGCCCAAAATTTTGGGGACGTACCCATGCCTCGGTCTGAGAATAACTTTAGAGTTATTGGGTCCGAACTCGAGGCACGCAGCGTTAGTGGATAACGCGTGAAGGTCTCCCACACGTTTTACTGAAGACAGTGCTATCAGAAAAACGGTTTTGAGCGTGAGGTATTTCATATCCACAGTTTCTAAGGGTTCAAAGGGATGTGCTTTCAGTGCGTCTAAGACCAGTGAAAGATCCCACATAGGAACCGAAGGGGGTCGCGGGGGGTTCATCCTCCTCGCTCCTCTAAGGAAGCGGATGACAAACTCGTTCCTTCCTAATGCGCGGCCCGGCTCTGAGACAGAGAGCGCTGAAATGGCCGCGACATAGACTTTGAGCGTGGAGGGGGACCTGCCCGCGTCCAGTAGCTCTTGAAGGAAGCACAATACGTGCGAGACCCCACATGTCTGTGGATTGAGCCCTCTGGTAGTGCACCATTTGTTAAACACCGACCATTTAGACGTGTAGAGCCGCCTCGTGGAGGGGGCTCTAGATTGTATGATCGTGTTCATCACCCCTTCTGGTAGATCAGCATGTAATTGTTGAGGCTCCACGCATGCAGAGACCAGTGCTCTGGGTGGGGATGCCAAATCGAGCCGCGGGCTTGAGAGAGAAGGTCTCTCCGCACCGGAATCGGCCAGGGGGCTGAGTCTGCCAATTGTATGAGTTCCGGGAACCAAGCTTGGTTCTCCCAGAACGGGGCTATGAGGAGCACTGTGTGGCGCGCTTTCCTGACTCTCTCGATGACCTGAGGCAGCAGAGAGACCGGTGGAAACGCATATAGCGGGCCGCTGGGCCATGTCTGGGCCAGCGCGTCCTCGCTCTTTGAAAAGAACACTGGGCAGTGTGCGTTGTCTTTTGACGCAAAGAGGTCGACTTTCGCTCTGCCAAAGCGGCGCCACAGCGACTGGACTGTTTGGGGGTGTAGAGACCACTCCCCAGGGGGAACGTTGTCCCTGGACAGTCTGTCGGGGCCCTCGTTCAGATGGCCAGGCACATGCGATGCTCTCAGAGAGCGCAGAGAGTGCTGAGCCCATACGAGGAGGCGTTCCGTCAGGGCGCAGAGTTGCTTTGATCTGACACCGCCCTGGCGGTTCACATAGGCCACTACTGAAGTGTTGTCCGTGCGGACTAGAACATGGTGACCATGGAGGAATGGGAGGAAGTGCATGAGCGCTTTCTCGACCGCGAGCATCTCTAGACAGTTTATGTGTAGGAGATTCTCCTGGTCTGACCAGTGGCCATAGACCGGTCTGCCTTCGAAGAGCGCTCCCCAACCTAGGTTGGACGCGTCCGTTGAGACAACTTTCCGGTGTGAAACCACTCCCATAGTCACTCCAGTGTGATACCATTCGGCTGCTAGCCAGGGCTGCAGGGCTGAGACACAGACCTGAGTCACTCTGATTAGCGAGCCGCCGGTCGCCCAGGCTCGATGGGATACGCGCGCTCTCAGCCAGCGTTGAAGCGGGCGCATGCGCAGTAAACCCAGCTGAAGCACTGCTGCAGCTGAGGCCATATGCCCCAGAATGCGCTGAAATGCTTTCAGGGGAACCCGGTTGCCTTCTTTGAAGGATGCAGCGAGGTGCTGGATGCGGCGCGCGCGCTGCTCCGACAATCTGGCCGTCATCGCCACCGAGTCTAGTTCTATTCCGAGAAAGGAAATCGACTGCCGGGGCGAGAGCGAGCTCTTGGTCCAGTTGACCGCTAGACCCAGACCCTCCAGGTGGTCGAGTAGCGCTGTTCTGTGAGACACAAGTTCTGTCTCTGACTGCGCTAGAACGAGCCAATCGTCCAGATAGTTCAGAATTCGCATTTCCTGACTCCTCAGGGGAGCGAGAGCCGTGTCCATGCATTTCGTAAATGTACGGGGTGCTAAAGACAGGCCGAACGGCAGGACTGTGTATTGATAAGCTCGACCGTCGAAGGCGAATCTCAAGAATGGCCTGTGACGGGGAGTTATCTGGATCTGGAAATACGCGTCTTTCAGATCGAGAGAGATAAACCAGTCTCCTGGGCGAATTTGCGCAAGGATCTGTCTGGTTGTAATCATCCTGAACGGCCGTCTCATGAGAGCCTTGTTCAGATGTCTCAGATCTAAAATAGGTCTTAATGCTCCGTCCTTCTTGGGAACGAGGAAGTAACGGCTGTAAAAGCCTGACTCGCTCAAGGAAGGATGAACTTGTTCTATGGCCCCTTTTCGCAGCAGCTTTGCTATTTCTGCTTGAAGCAGATGCGCTGTTTCCAAACTCACTTTCGTTTCCGTCTGCGCTAGAAAGCGCGGAGGGCGACGAGCAAATTGGAGCGAATAGCCGTGTCTTATGGTGTTGAGCACCCATTCTGACGCGCCCTGAATAGCTTCCCATGCTTTTGCATGCATAGCTAGGGGTCGAATGGTCTCTGGGTTCAGATCGCCGCGTTGCGCGGGATGGGGAACCTGTATCAGAGAGGATGGGGCGGCGCGCGCGCCGCCGATGCTCGGACACGAGGGCAGAAGAACAGGGCTGGCCGACTGTGCAGATTTTAGAAGCTCGATCTCGGACGATGGAGCGTGAACTGCTGCCAAATAACCCAGGCGCGAGAGCGGCGTGGGGATAATGGTGTCTGAAAGTGGGTGCGCGTGCTCGTGAGCTGGCGCGGGATTTGCACTTATGACACGGCCAGTGTTTGGGAGCTTTATGAGGTTTGCAACCTGTCTGGCAGAGCGGGTAGTGGGCAGGTGTGAGCACAATGCTGTGGGCACATTTTCTACACTTGATGCTCGAGCGGAATGTTTCCGCTTTAAGAGATAGCGCTCTGGACGCGTTGCCATGGGAACCTGGTCTGTGTGAGGCAGTGAGCACACGGGAGTGGGCACTTTTTCTACACTTAATATCCCTGCGGCTTGAGCCGTAGCAACTTGAGGTAACTGAGTGACAGAGCGAGCAGCGAGTAGGTGTGAGCACGGAAGTGTGGGCACATTTACTACATTTAGTACTCGAGCGGTGTGAGGCCGCTTTATGAGCGTTAAATGGGGATTACCATGGGGATTGTACATGTGTGAAGCAGTGAGCACATGGGTGTGGGCACATTTTCTACACTTAAAGCACTTATACTCTTTTTGAGATTTATCTGAGTCGCCGTGAAAACGGCGTTTGTGTGCAGGCGAGCGAGTGTTATTACTGGCTCGTTGGCTGCGGTGTGTGCTGCTGCAGTAGCCTGAACATAGGGGACTGACAGAGCTGTGCGTTTTGATGGCGGTCCGGCCGTAGCGGGACTCAACCATCTTTTCCTCCTTGCGGATGCTAGGAGGACTTCGCGGGCTCGGGCTTCAACGCGATCTTGGGCCGCGGGCCCCGTGGGGGCGGCGGTCTGTGACGGCTGGTCGAGCGCGACCTGGGGCGACTGCCCTGGCGTCGCTGCGAAGCGCTGGGAGGCCTGGAAGAGCGCTGATTAGAGCTGCGCACAGGAGGCTGAGTTTGAGGGCGGCCTGTGGCTGGGCTCGAACGGCGGGGCAGGAAGAGGTTCATCGCCTGTGACGCCTTCTGCACTTCAGAGAACCGATCCACAATTCCGCTGACCGCAGGGCCAAAGAGGCCGGTGGGCGAGAGTGGTGCGTTCAGAAATACAGCGCGCTCTGAGTCACTCATGTCAGCGAGCGTCAACCAGAGGTGTCTGTCGATGACGGTGAGCGCGGCCATGGATCTGCCGATGGCTTGAGCAGCGGTCTTGGTAGCGCGTAGCGCAAGATCCGTAGCGCTGCGCAGATCGGTTAAGGCAGACTGATCCGAGCCCTTCTCGTCCAGTTCACGGAGGAGGTCGGCTTGAAGGATCTGAAGAACGGCCATTGAGTGCAGGGCGGAAGCAGCCTGGCCGGAGGCGGCGAAAGCGCGGCCGGCGAGAGCTGAGGTAGTCCTGCAGGCTTTAGACGGCAGGGCAGACTTTGAGCGCCATCTAGCAGACGGCGGGCAAAGGTGCGTTGCCACAACTTCCTCAACGGCGGGGATACCGTTATAGCCGTTCTCGGCGGCTCCGTCCACCTGGGAGAGAGCCGAGGAGACTGGCGAGCGGAGTCTGGTGGAGAACGGAGCGCTCCAGGATTTAGAGAGCTCGGTGTGGAGCTCAGGCAGGAAGGGTGCTGACCTAGAGGCAGGCGCAGGGCGGCGGCTAGGTAGAAAGCACCCGTCAAGGCGATTGGGCTCCGGCTCCTTAGGTGGGGACCAATCCAGTCCCATTCTCTCGACCGCTTGAGTGAGGAGGCGGAGAAGCTCCGCGTCAACACTAGCGCGGGATCTGGTAGACTCCAAAGTCGAGGGGGCGGAGCGGTGAGAGCCCGACCACTCCTCGCTGTCAGACGCGAGCAGAGAGCAGCTGTCAGCGGCATCATCTGCATCATCCCCCAGGACGACGGCAGTGCGGGCAGAGGCCGGCCGCTGCGCGTCGGTGAAGGGTGGGGGGGAAGGAGAGAGCGAGGCTCGCGGGAGAGGTTCCGGCGAGCACTCAGCTGTAGCGTCCAGTTCCGGCGGCCTTTGGGAGCGACGTTTCTTCTTACGTGGCCCGGAAGAAGTGGCCGGAGAAGGTGGAGGTTCTTCAAACTTAGCGAGTCGAGCCCGTAGGGTCGACATCGGTAACTCCTCACACTGTTCGCAGCCGCCCTCGGAGAGAGCGCGGGCTGCGTGGTCGAAGCCCAGGCAGAGAGTGCACACCACGTGGCGGTCTCCGTCGCTGAGCGCGGCTCTGCACGAGCCACAGGATGAGCGAGGCATTTGCAACAACGCCTCGCGCTCTTTTAGATGCAAGTGTGTCGCGGCGGACACACAAACACACAACACAGAGCAAGAAAAGGATATATATGCCGGATGGCGCAGCAGGCAGGGAAGGCTGAAGGCGGCGAGCGGCCGGCGTCCTCAGGCTGAAATCCTCGGCGTGCTGGTCGCTTGATTCGACGGCGGCTTCCTCGGAGATCAGCGATGCGAAGAGCTTCGCTGAAGAGACAGAAATCAGCGAAGCAGCCTCTGTTCCTTGCTTATATACGCTAAGCCACACCCCTAATGACGGGCTGTGACGCATTAAGCGCGCCAAGCGCGCTTATTGGACGTGACGTCACGCGCAAGGCTCAGCCATAGGCTGCTGCAGTTGCCGCAGAGCAGCCAATGGGCACGCGATTCGCCTGCCCTAGGTCTGCAGGCTGCCGCACTGCGTTGACAAGGTTTAAAAAATTAAGGATAATTTTTGGCTTCAGTATCTCGAGAAAGGAGACTTTCCCGCAGCGTAAGCTAGCTTACGCAATACGAGAGAACCTCTCGTAAGAGAACTAGAACACAGCCTCTATTAGCCAATGAATTAACTAATGTTAACAAAGGAGCCTTTATTGTGGAGTTTTATAGTGTTGTTAGTTTGCTATAGTGCAAAAGTACAGCATGACAATTACAATGTGCATAATGGTTAATATAATATGTGCCATTTGGCTGTTAAACCATAAAACAGATGAAACAAATATCCAGTGCTTTCTACTAACATTTTTTTTTCTTCTTTTTTTTTATATTTCAGTAAACTTGTAAATGAATTGTGACAAAGCATTAAGGGACTGAACTCAGAATTTCACAGAAATCATAAAACTCTCACTGATAAAATAAAGGAACTGAACAACATCAAGGATGAACTTAAATCTGTGAAAGAGGAAACTACAGTGAGAAGATTGGTAGGATTAGCAAAAGGAATCGCAGACATACTGGGTTTGGGTTTGTCTTTAACCAAGCCAATGATTGAGCATCTGAGTACAATTTATAACACAGTAAAAGAGCTTTAGCAGATGAATGTGGATTCTGTTCAAAATAATGAAATACTGAGAAGCGTGAGATCCATGAAAATGGAGAGAATTGCCAAACCTCTCAAACTGCATGAGCAACTACAAGGCACAATCAATACTCTATTAAAAAAATCTTGATCATTACAAAATCACAGTCAAAACAAACACACACAACAAGTCAAAAGCAGAAGAAATCAAATCAGAAACTCTGAAATTGATTCCTCAGATGAGAGAAACAGCTGATCATTTTCAGGAGACTCTGAATGAAATTAAACATGCCATAGAATATATTAACAAATTAGTTTAAAATCTGTTTAGAAAAGATTGAACTGATCTGTCTGGTATTATTATCAATAATACTCTAAACTGAAATCTTTAAATGTGTGCATTTAATGATGTATAAAGTCATGCAGAAAGTGTTCAGTCTTTGAAAGCAGTGAATTCTGAATTATAGAAGTTTACATATTCTGGGATATTCATAATATTGATTTTGTCAAAATTGACAGGCATTCATTTCAATTGCCCTTTTTGTTGTATATGTTACTGTTTTGTAATGTAATGTAAAATAAAAACTATAATCATGCTTTCCCAACTGATGTAGAAGACCAAAATATCTATTACAAAATAAATGTACATCTTATCTCACCAATGTATTCACCAAATTGTGTGATCTTTTCTAAGTAAGCATGGGAAGGTATTTTGAAATTATCTTTTAAAATGCGCTATGAAGTTAAAATAAACCAATTTTTGTTGACAATAGATTCAATCTTGTAACTGTTCTTGTTGTAAGGGTTGGTTTAGATATAGATTCAGTCATTTAGCAGACACTTTTATCCAAAGCCACTTACAAATTAGGACTAAATTAAGTGAGCCAGCGTGAAGAGGCAAAAACAATGTAAGAAGTACTCAAAATACGAAGTTCAGGCATTGGTCAGAGTAGCATACGCCAGACAAGGGAGGTTTAAGGGAAAAGGAATAGATGAGTTTTAAGTTGTCTTTTGAATGTTTTAAGTTGTCAGGGATTCTGCATTCCAGATGAGGGTGGGGAGAGCATTCCACCAGCATGCAGGAACCGGCTCAGGCTCAGGTTCTGGAACAGATTCCGGCTTGGGAACAGACTCAGAATCAGGAACAGACTCAGGCTCAGGAACAGATTCAGGCTCAGGCTCAAGCACCGATTCAGTCTCAGGCACAAGCACAGATTCAGGCTCAGGCTCAGGCTCAGGAACAGATTCAGGCTTAGGCTCAGGAACAGATTCAGGCTCAGGCTCAAGCACCCATTCAGGCTAAGAAACAGATTCAGGCTCAGGCTCAAGCACCGATTCAGTCTCAGGCACAAGCACAGATTCAGGCTCAGGCTCAGGCTCAGGAACAGATTCAGGCTTAGGCTCAGGAACAGATTCAGGCTCAGGCTCAAGCACCCATTCAGGCTAAGAAACAGATTCAGGCTCAGGAACAGATTCAGGCTCAGGCTCAAGCACCCATTCAGGCTAAGAAACAGATTCAGGCTCAGGAACAGATTCAGGCTCAGGAACAGATCCAGGCTCAGGGACAGAAGACTCAGGAAGGGTGGTCTCGGCGGGACGAGACTTTGGAAGGGCGGTCTCGGAAGGATGAGACTCTGGACGGGCGGTCTCGGCGGAACGAGACTTTGGAAGGGCGGTCTCGGAAGGATGAGACTCTCTGGACGGGCGGTCTCGGTGGAATGAGACTTTGGAAGGGCGGTCTCGGAAGGATGAGACTCTGGACGGGACTTTGGAAGGGCGGTCTCGGAAGGATGAGACTCTGGATGGGCGGTCTCGGTGGAACAAGACTTTGGAAGGGCGGTCTCAGCGGGATGAGACTCTGGACGGGCGGTCTCGGCGGAACGAGACTTTGGAAGGGCGGTCTCGGAAGGATGAGACTCTCTGGACGGGCGGTCTCGGTGGAATGAGACTTTGGAAGGGCGGTCTCGGAAGGATGAGACTCTGGACGGGACTTTGGAAGGGCGGTCTCGGAAGGATGAGACTCTGGATGGGCGGTCTCGGTGGAACAAGACTTTGGAAGGGCGGTCTCAGCGGGATGAGACTCTGGACGGGCGGTCTCGGCGGAACGAGACTTTGGAAGGGCGGTCTCGGAAGGATGAGACTCTCTGGACGGGCGATCTCAGTGGAATGAGACTTTGGAAGGGCGGTCTCGGAAGGATGAGACTCTGGACGAGACTTTGGAAGGGCGGTCTCGGAAGGATGAGACTCTGGACGGGCGGTCTCGGCGGAACAAGACTTTGGAAGGGCGGTCTCGGAAGGATGAGACTCTGGATGGGCGGTCTCGGCGGGACGAGACTTTGGAAGGGCGGTCTCGGAAGGATGAGACTCTGGACGGGCGGTCTCGGCGGAACAAGACTTTGGAAGGGCGGTCTCGGAAGGATGAGACTCTGGACGGGAGGTCTCGACGGAACGAGATTTTGGAAGGCCGGTCTCGGCGGGACGAGACTTTGGAAGGGCGGTCTCGGAAGGATGAGACTCTGGACGGGCGGTCTCGGCGGGACGAGACTTTGGAAGGGCGGTCTCGGAAGGATGAGACTCTGGACGGGCGGTCTCGGCAGGACGAGACTTTGGAAGGGCGGTCTCGGAAGGATGAGACTCTGGACGGGCGGTCTCGGCAGGACGAGACTTTGGAGGGGCGGTCTCGGAAAGATGAGACTCTGGACGGGCGGTCTCGGCGGGACAAGACTATGGATGGGCGGTCTCGGTGGGACGAGACTCTGGAACGGGGACTGGAACAGGTCTGGGAATATGGACAGTCCTTGGGGCAGGAACATGTCTAAGAACAGGAACAGGTCTGGGAACATGGACAGTCCTTGGGGCAGGAACAGGTCTAGGAACAGAACAGGGAACAGGACCCGTCCAGAGAGTCTCATACCGCCGAGACCGCCCGTCCAGAGTCTCATCCTTCCGGGAACAGGAACAGGTATCGGCTTGGCTATCTTGACTGAGGGCTCAAGCGGTGAGCTGGTGGCCATCTTGGCTGAGGGTTCAGGCTGGGCAGGCATGACGTGAAGCTCAGGCTGGTTAGGCAAGAAGCTCAGGCTGAAGAAGCTCTGTGATTTGATTTGTTTAAAATTGAAACAAAGCATTAAGGGACTGAACTCAGAATTTGACAGAAATCATCAAACTTTCATTGGTAAAATAAAGGAGCTGAATGACAACACTAATGAACTTGAATCCATGCACAATACAACTACAGAGGGCATTTAGGGATGGCTAGGACGTCGGGCCTGTTTTAACATTGGGAATGGCAGGAGGAACAGGTGAAGCATTGAACATGATCAAGACTATTGTGAAGATCATAAAACATGTCCATAACAGAACCATCCCAATGATTCAACATCTGAGTACAATCTATAACAGAAAAGAGCTTCAGCAGATGGAGAAGGTCGATTATATTCAAAATAAGGAAATGCTGACAAGAGTGAGATCTGTGAAAACCACAAGAATTGGCAAAACTCTCAAACTGGTTGAGCAACTAACTGAAACAATCCCATCTCTATCAGTTGATCTTGATCATTACAGTATCATATTTTCAGCAAAAGAGACAAAAGCAAAATAAATCAAATCAGAAACTCTGAAATGTATTAATCAGATAAGAGAAACAGCTGCTCAATTTCAGGAGACTGTGAATGAAACTAAAAGTGCCAAAGAATATATTAACAAATAAGTTTAAAATCTGTTTAGAAATTATTAAACTGATTTGTCAGGTATTATTATCAATAATACAGTCAAAGCAGACCACAAAATCTTTACAAATGTATGCCTTTAATGATGTATAAAATCCTGCAGAAAGTGCGAAGTCTTTGAAATCAGTGAATTCTGAATTATAGAAGTTTACATATTCTGGGATTTTCTACTGTACATCTGTTGCTTTCAGGGCTAAAAACTCTCACATTACAGCAAAATGTTTTCTTTTATCAGAAAACAGTGAAGAAAATGAGGTCAAATGAACTTCCCTTTTAAAGGGAACTCGAGCTGCATCATGAAGCACGTGTAGAATCAGTCCAATGGTGTCGCTTATGAAAAATAAGTGTATTCAAGTGTTCTATTAGTATACTTATTTTAAACTAAATATAAGAAAGTATACATTCAGTCTACATTTTATATACTTCTCAAAAATATACTTTATGTTCTTCTCAGAAATATACTTAAATTACACTTAAGTGTACTTGACTTATACTGAGAGAAAAGTCCAAGTATATTTGGCCTGTACTTGTACTCAATCTTTTGATCGAGATATACTTAAAGTATCATTAAGTATTCAAAGTATACTTGGCTTGTAGTTGTGTTAACTCTTTTGATCGAGTAGCCTATTAAATATACATATTATATATCATAATATGTATACAGAATATACAGTAACTGCTCAGTTTTCACGCACAACCATTTCTAGGGTTTACAAAGAATGGTGTGAAAAGGGAAAAACATCCAGTATGCGGCAGTCCTGTGGGCGAAAATGCCTTGTTGATGCTAGAGGTCAGAGGAGAATGGGCCGACTGATTCAAGCTGATAGAAGAGCAACTTTGACTGAAATAACCACTCGTTACAACCAAGGTATGCAGCAAAGCATTTGTGAAGCCACAACACGCACACAACCTTGAGGCGGATGGGCTACAACAGCAGAAGACCCCACCGGGTACCACTCATCTCCACTACAAATAGGAAAAAGAGGCTACAATTTGCACGAGCTCACCAAAATTGGACAGTTGAAGACTGGAAAAATGTTGCCTGGTCTGATGAGTCTCGATTTCTGTTGAGACATTCAGATGGTAGAGTCAGAATTTGGCGTAAACAGAATGAGAACATGGATCCATCATGCCTTGTTACCACTGTGCAGGCTGGTGGTGGTGGTGTAATGGTGTGGGGGATGTTTTCTTGACACACTTTAGGCCCCTTAGTGCCAATTGGGCATCGTTTAAATGCCACGGCCTACCTGAGCATTGTTTCTGACCATGTCCATCCCTTTATGACCACCATGTACCCATCGTCTGATGGCTACTTCCAGCAGGATAATGCACCATATCACAAAGCTCGAATCATTTCAAATTGGTTTCTTGAACATGACAATGAGTTCACTGTACTAAAATGGCCTCCACAGTCACCAGATCTCAACCCAATAGAGCATCTTTGGGATGTGGTGGAATGGGAGCTTCTTGCCCTGGATGTGCATCCCACAAATCTCCATCAGCTGCAAGATGCTATCCTATCAATATGGGCCAACATTTCTAAAGAATGCTTTCAGCACCTCGTTGAATCAATGCCACGTAGAATTAAGGCAGTTCTGAAGGCGAAAGGGGGTCAAACACAGTATTAGTATGGTGTTCCTAATAATCCTTTAGGTGAGTGCATACTGTAAGTGCAAAATAATATATAAATAGTAAAGTATAATGTTATGTTCACTTAATGAAAACTTACAAGTACACTTGCAGTATAAACTACTAAACTAGTAGTTTTCTGAGAGTACACTTCAACTTTTAAACAGTGTGCTGTCCCTTGCTCTCGTTTCCTTATGGGTGGGAACACGCAAACTGTGTGTAGCTTGTCTGTGAGTTGAGCATGCCCAAGCACACACTGCGGTTTCTTCTCCCCGAGGCGAGGTACTAGTGCTATAATTATCCAGTTCTGAGAATCTGGATGTTGTAAGTATTGATGCAGGGGATTTTGAGGATTCACCACCTCATACCCCTGCTTATGAGGAGCTTATGGAGGTTGTGACTCATGCTGTCGCTAAACTAAATATCAAGTGGCCAGCCGAAATTTGCAACAGATTTGTCTCTTCGGGCCACCACGGACACGGCCAAATCAGTAGGCTGGTTGTTCCCTACAGTTTCACCGTTAAAGTGGCTGCTCGACCAAAACCAGAGGCCAGTCTCGAGATACTGGTTCCCTTAGTAGATTTTCTGGCAGCGTGGAAGCTACTGCCAAATACATCTCGCTGGGTCCTGCTCACAATAGACAAGGGTTACAGAATTCAGTTCGGTTCTCGACCGCCCAGATTTCTAGGGGTCCTCCCTATAGTGGTGGACACTGAGCAGGCTCTGGTTGTGGAGCAAGAAGTACAGACTCTTCTACGAAAGGAGGCTATAGAAAGGGTTTCTCCTCCCAGCAGGGAGTCAGGGTTTTACAGCCGTTACTTTATTGTTCCAAAATAGGATGGGGGGTTGCGTCCTATTCTAGACCTGCACCAACTAAACCGCAGGGTTCAGAAACTCAGGTTCAAGATGCTTACACTCAAACAGATTGTGTCACAGATTCGCAGAGGACTGGTTTGTGACGATAGACTTGAAGGACGCGTACTTCCATGTAGCCATCTATCCTCATCACAGGAAGTTCCTGAGGTTCGCTTTCAGGGGTATAGCATACCAGTACCGGGTTCTTCCCTTCGGCCTAGGTTTATCAACCCGCACTTTCACGAAATGCGTGGATGTAGCTCTGGCTCCACTGAGACTCCAGGGCATTCGTGTGTTGAATTACATCGACGATTGGTTGATTTTAGCTCAATCCGAGCAGATGGCAGTTCGGCATCGAGATGTTGTTCTGTCTCATATAAGAAAGTTGGGGTTGAGGCTCAACGTCAAGAAGAGTGTGCTCCCCCCGTCTCAGAGGACCACTTTTCTAGGTGTGGTTTGGGATTCGACGACGATGCAGGCACAACTGTCCTCTGCTCGTATATCATCGATTCTCTCAGCTGTGAATGGGGTAAAATTAGGCCAGTCACTCAGTGTGAAACAGTTTCAGAGACTGTTGGGTCTCATGGCAGCTGCATCCAACGTAATCACTTTTATCCTCCTGTACATGAGACCCCTGCAGTGGTGGCTCAGGACCAAGGGGTTTTCTCCGAGCAGAAATCCTGCATTCTCAGGCCACCAAACAATCATTGTTGCATTAATTTCCTGTTATTACTGTAAAGTGACTTTGTAAAAAGCTCTATATAAATAAAGGTGACAAGACTTGACTTGCAACAACAACAAAACAAGATCAGATCAGACACACTGATATTCATCAGTATAATAAGAAAAAAACTACCAGGCTATTTCAGGACACACTGATGGAGTTTGCTGGAAAAGCAGTGTTTCTCTGAAAACTTGGCATGAAGTGAAAGAGAAAATAAATAGTTTCCAGACAAACAGCCAAAGGCAAAAGAGGAACGGGATAGTTTCGCAATAGTAGAACATTATAGAGAAGTCTGTTGCTCCTTGTAAACTTATTTTGAAACGAAACTCTCGGGGAAAATAAATAAATAAACGGATCATATAAATACGAGCAGTATTTCAGTCAGAGCGAATCCCTCTTCAGACGCTCTTCACTCACTCCAGGTGGGCAAGAATATTCATACTTCTTTATTTATAGCAAATTATGATTATATTCCTATTTCACACAGATTAATATATAGTTTAGTTGTTTATTTCACTAGTGTAGTTTTTAGAAATGATGCGAAAAAATCTCTAAATCTCACTATTTTTTTTCTGCATGAATTAATTTAGTTAATTGATTTGTTCAAAATAAACATTTTAATTCAAAAAGATAAACTAATAGGATTTTCAAAAACAACAAATGATTTGGAAAAGAATACTGATCGATGATTTTGAAAGCGTACAGACAGTGTGTGGTTTTAATTCAGCAGGTGAAATAAAGATTGATAACTTTTGAATTGTAGATGTTTTTCTCATGGTGATTTTCCTCAGTGTGTTTGACAGATCTGAACACACACACAGACTGGTGACCTTATCAAGCAGTGTCTCTGATCACAGTGTTTGACATCATCCTTCAGTCCAGCGTGAGTCTCCATTTCATTTAGCAGTTTATGAGTCATGGTTTTTATCTTTGCATCATGGATTAATTAATTTGAAATCTTAAATTTTCTAACATTGATGAGATTTCCTTTACTTTATTGTCATGTCATTGACCAACCTGATAGTATGAATTTTACGAGGTGGATAATTGTACGAATTCATACAACCTCACTCGTACGAACTGGCCGTGAGATAGCATTGTCATCGACACAAGTGTACAAGGAGTGAACATATTTTATGCATTTATCCTTGCAGGAATACAGAACAAAGAATGTGACATTCAACTTCAATAAATACATACAATCATTACATACTTGTAGTATATTCACTATAAATCAGACTATGACATACATTGAGTTGAAGTTGTCACTTTACTTCTGTTTGCAGCGGTTACAGCAACAGACATGGGGGCATTGTGGTCTTCAGGTCAGAACACACACACACACACACACACACACACACACACACACACACACACACACACACACACACACACACACACACTTGTAATACAAACACGACACCTAGTGGTTACTCCAAGACACTACAATACTTCTATCACAGCACTATTGTTAGTTATACATTATTTGAGTAATCTTTTAAAATGCTTAATATCTCATACAGATGAATTGAAACAAGCAGAAGAGTAAGTATTTCTTGTTCAAATCTTTGACTTTATCTTTATTAACTTTATAATCAACTGATTATTATAAATATGAGTAAATCATTTACAACAAGGTTTCATTTGTTAACATTAATTAACTACATTAGTTAACATTAACTATTATTACAACATTTTATTCATCTTAGTTAAAGCAGCGTTCAGTCAGAGAATGTCTAATATGGCGAGAAGTTTCACTCTCACTACACTTCCGGCTTCTGAACTGGTTGCAGTTCCACTCTGATTCCATATGAGGGCGCTCACAGGACGAGTGCAGAACGAATGGAGGTCAATGGCGGTATACCCCTCAAAATCCACTTTTCTCAGGATATAATTTTTTGTCTAGTAATTTGAATGTTGTATTCGAAAGGAGATGCAAAGAAATTACACATTGCTGAGTGTTAGATTTTTTAGAGTCACTTATTTGCTTTAAAAAGTTTTTTAAAATGTCAATGACGTCAGAATGCTGACGTCATTAGCAGAATGCTAGCGTGTTATGGGCAACAACAACTCAACCTGTAAGAAATCAAAACGACATAAGTACTCGTTCATTCAACTTTCGACCTAAAACCCATGTTGAACTTGCAAAATCTACAATCAAACCTGAGATTTCTCAACGGCGATCGGGTGAAAGAGACAAATTTAGCCGTCTAGCCCCATAGACTCCCATTCATTTTGCACTCATGGCGATCGCCCCCAGTGGAACTCTGGTGGAACTACAACCGAAATTCGGCATAATAGGACTTAATAGGGAGTGGGCAGGCTCTCCGTAGACGGGCTCTGGTTCAGTAGTTTCGGGATTTCTTCGCTGTATTCTCGCTTTTTGCTCGCAGGTTTCTCTCTAGAGCTCCCCCCACAGCTTCGGAATAGATATTTGACAACACTGTTGTAAAAACTCGTTGGTGATTCTCAGACACCAGAGGCTAGTAGATCAACGACATCAAAGCAGATGGGACATTCTTTAAAACGTCTTCTTCATTCGGGTTCGGACAGCGTGAGGGAGCGCAATAATGACAGCATTTTAGCAGATTTCTTTTGGCCGTAAAGCAGTTGTTTACATCGCAAGACCTGATATCACGCGAGACTTCCTGACGCGGCGGCCGGCTATTGAATAAATATGTTATATATATATATATATAATCATTCTAATATGATGATTTGATGCTCAAGAAACAATCATTATTATTATCAATGTTGAAAACAGTTATTTACATTTTTATTTCATGATGCTATGGTTTTGTGACATTAAACACTACCGTTCAAAAGTTTGGGGTCAGTAAGAATTATTTTATTTTATTTTAAGGGTAAATAAATAAAATAAATCAATACTTTTATTCATCAAGGATGAGTTAAACTGATGAAAAGTTACAGTAAAGACATTTATAATGTCTTTAATGAAAATATTCTATTTTAAATAAATGCTGTTCTTTTGACCCAAAGAACCCAAAGAATCTTTTTATTCATCAAAGAATAAAAAAAAAAAAATAAAAAAAAAATTGTACACAACTGTTTTCAACATTGATAATAATAATGAATGTTTCTTGAGCATCAAATCATCATATTAGAGTGATTTGTGAAGGATCATGTGACTCTGAAGACTGGAGTAATGATGCTGAACATTCAGCTTTGATCACAGGAATTAATTACACTTTACTGTATATTCACATAGAAAACAGCTGTTTTAAATTGGAATAATATTTCACAATAAATTTGTTTGTATTTTTAATCAAATAAATGCAGCCTTGGTGAGCAGAAGAGACTTATTTTAAAAACATAAAAAAAATCTTACTGACCCCAAACTTTTGAACGGTACATCTGAGACGGAGAGAAGTTATCAAGAGAAGGACATACAAACTAGAACACAGCCTCTATTAGCCAATGAATTAACTAATGTTAACAAAGGAGCCTTTATTGTGGAGTTTTATAGTGTTGTTAGTTTGCTATAGTGCAAAAGTACAGCATGACAATTACAATGTGCATAATGCTTAATATAATATGTGCCATTTGGCTGTTAAACCATAAAACAGACAAAACAAATATCCAGTGCTGTCTACTTATGAAAAATGTTTTGATATTTCAGGGATTTGCAAATAATTGTTGATGAACTGAAGTCTCAAACTCTCACTGATAAATTAAAGGGCCTGAATTTGACTAACAGCAAATATCAAACTCAGAAGATCACAGATGATTTCATGAACCCAATCAGCTCAAAGATTCAACGTCTGAGTAAACCTTATGCGAAAATAAAAGAGCTTCAGAAGGATTCTGCAAAATTGAAGAAAATTGACGAAACTCGCAACCTGTATAAGCAACTAGAAGACAAAAAGAATACTCTATTACAAATGTTTGATTATTACAAAAACACAGGTGAAAAAGCACAAGAAACTTTGAAATGTATTGATCAGATGAAAGACAAAGCTGTTGAATTTAAGAACAGTCTGAATTACATTTAAACTAATAAATCCTGCAGAAAGTGTTCAGTCTTTGAAAGCAGTGAATTCTGAATTGTAGAAGTTTACATATTCTGGGATTGTCTACTGTAGATCTGATGATTTCAGGGCTAGAAACTCTTATCAGAAAATAGTGACGAAAATGAGGTCAAATGTACTTTCTTTTTTACATTGAGTTTGTAATATGGGATTAAATTTTCACTTACAAAAATTTGGTTTTTGAAAGATTTCATTTTATTTTTTGATGAGCAACTGCTTGATTGTCATTTTTCTGGTTCTGTATGACCTTGGAGAAACTCTATTTGTCTTTGTAAATGAACCACTTGCTCTGGAGTTTAGATTCTGTTTATTTCTTGTTAAATTATTCAGGCATTCATTTTAATTGCCCTTTTTGTTGTATATGTTACTGTTTTGTAATGTAATGTAAAATAAAAACTATAATCATGCTTTCCCAACTGATGTAGATGTCAAGACCAAAATATCCATTAACAAATAAATGTACATCTGATCTCACCAACATATTCACCAAACTGTGTGATCTTTTATAAGTAAACATGGGAAGGTATTTGAAATAAATGAAGTTAAAATTAAAATTTTGTTTAATATATTCAATCTTGTAACTGTTCTTGGTGTACGGGATGGTTTACTGAAAATGCTTTTGGTCTTTTTCATTTATTCTTTAATAACTGACTTGTATTAGACCTTCACCAAATAAAACAGATTAAAACCAAAATGCATATAATGTCATTATAAAATTCTCCATGATTATTTAATATATTAGTATATTAATCAGTAACGTTTTTGAAGAGGAATTTACTCTGTAAGATGTTGAGTTGTTAATAAAAAAATAAGTTTAAAAAATGTTTCAGGAACATCATTCTAACCTTAAAAAAACGTTCCACTAACATTAAGAAAACTGGACATTTTAATGTTCCCATAAGCAGAACAATGTTTGGGAAGCGTTCTGTTAGCTGTGGAGTTCGTCTCTCCTGCTCTCGAGCTTCATCTGGTGGACATTAAACAGCTGTGATGAAACATGCCATGACTGCACTGTTTTATAAGGTTTCCTATGGGGTGCACTTGTAACGGGACAACAGAATAATTATTCAGTGTATTTTACCCAACAGAGGTTAAATAAGGCCTAGGTTGAATCACAAAGATTCTTCTGAATTGTAGATCAGGGTCTGGCCCGCTGTTCAAAGGTGGATCACTCAAACAGAATCAGCATTCAAAAAAACAATTTGCACAAAACAATGCAGTCACATTAAACATTTCTTAATCTCAACCATTTCTACACCGACATTTACTATCGGCTGCACAACATGTCTGTGATTAGTGTTAATCCAACACGTGACAACATAAGTGCACATAAGCACGCTTAAACACATAAACGTGTTTAACTATAAAAATATACAACATATCTCATTGTACAACATCTTTTTCCACTTGTTTGCATTTACATACTCATAGATGATGCAATCATTCAACCAAAACAGTTAAACTAACGTTGTACACAAATGAATTAACTCTATAACCTACCATCATACACCTGTCACGCCTGAGGCGTTCCCCAAAGCGTCATTCAACGCAGTGCGAGTTCCCTTTTGAAAGAGAACAGCTGCTAGTGTTAATACAGATCTCTCAAAGATTATTTAACAACAAAGTCTGTATTTTACCCTACCTTTTAGCCTGAAGGAGACAGAAACTAGACTCCAGACTAGAAGTGCCAGTGTTAAACTGAATTATGTGACCGTAGAAAGCGCTGTATTGACCTAATCTTAATCCCAACACTAACCCTAATGCTACCATCACTACAGCATCTATAACTTACATGGAACCACTTGACATGCTTCTTTAAGTAATATAGTAAAGTAGTATATTTTTTTGAGAGCAACACAACATAATACCCTGAGTAAAAAGGCTTTAAAGTCATACTCAAGCACACTGTCACGGGTGGCTGTGTCAATGAAGCATAGGAGCAAACTCAAAACTGTCTTTAATACATCCACAATGGAGTAACAGGGAATCACAGGAGAAATACAAAAACAACCACTACGCAGTAACGTATATTTATATATTGTCTGTGATATATTGTGTGGTTAAGAGAACATTTTCCAGAACGTGGACATTAAAGTCAAATCATGTCCGTTTTGACTTCTTTCAATCAAAGACCATGAAGGGCTGAAATTAACATGGCAAAAAGTAACTAACTCAAAAACTGTTGATTATACAACTCCAGAAACAGCTTTGCCATCTTCTTTATCAGTACCGTATTCTTCTTTATTGCTCCTAGTTATAAGGAAACACCAGTAATTTGTTTAGGCTTGGCTTGTAGGGAATTACAAACCTGCGCACATATATTCAAACGCACATAACTATAGAACCAATTCTTAATGCGCATGTGAACGCCATCAGCGTTTCTCACAGGATCGCGTTTAAAGTTTGTGTAGAGAGAATGGTGTCGTCTTAGCGGCCCCTAATTTAATAACAAATGATCGTTGCGACGGAAGCGAATCAATCAAAACTAACTTTAGCTGGAAAATAACTTTATTAAAGAACCGCTATAAAGCTAAAACAATCTTACCTTAAATTATACGTTTATCTCTGTAAAGCTGCTTTGAAGCAATCTACATTGTTAAAAGCGCTATATAAATGAAGATGACTTGACTTGACTGTAACGCAGTAACGCAGAGTATGCAGTTTTACCAAAAACATAATTTGTTATTATAATATTGAGATTTTTTTTCTTCTTTTTCTTCTCTTTCTTCAGTAAAATATTTGTCCAATGAAAATATTCTGGATTTGAATGTTTTATGATGGGACCTTGAAACTTTTATGGACTTGAAAGGACCATTACAAATATTCTCCTGATATTATTATTATTATTATTATTATATATTTGTTTTTTCTCTTCACCTCTCACTTTTCTGAAACTATTGGGAGAGTAACCACTTATATGATGTTAGCAGTATACTGTATGAACAACTTAACTGTATGTGATACCCCTAGTGACCTGTTTGTTCTGTTCTTTTGAATGTGAAAAAATATATATAGTTTAACATTTTTGTTAAAGTTATCTTCTATGTGTTTCCTTGTTTGAATCTACTATTAAAGACTCTTGAGTTTCTCCTTCTTCATGCTCTGTTCCAGCTGTCTAACTATGACACACACATGCATGTGCGCTTTGGTTTGATGAAGTTCTCAACGGGTTTCACAAACGCCAAATTGTGCTCGATATCTGTCTTCCTTCTTTTATCATTTGATGTTCAGTTGTGATACTTCCTTCCAGAGAATCAACCCAGAACGAACCTGACAGTTTTGCAATATGTAAATGTTGTTCCCATTTTGAAACGAAACTCATAAACGGGAAAATAAACGGATCATATAAATATGAGCAGCATTTCAGTCAGAGCGAATCCCTCTTCAGACGCTCTTCACTCACTCCAGGTGGGCAAGAATATTCATACTTCTTTATTTATAGCAAATTATGATTATATTCTTATTACACACAGATGATTGTATATTTTAGTTATTTATATACACATTAAAAAAGAAAGTGATTTACTTTTATTATTCTAAAAAAGGAAATTCATTATTTTGTTAAAATCTACTTTGAAATTACTTTTATTTCACTAATGCAGTGTTTTGAAATGATACGAGTCTTCATTAAAACAGACTAAATCTGACTGACTTTTTTTACATGAATTCATTTAGTTAATTGGTTTGTTTTCCTTGAGAAAATTTGCATTGTACCTGCTATCCAAAATAATCAATATTGAATCAAATCGAATCATAATCGAAATCGAATCGAATTGCAAGCTTGTGAATCGAAATCGAATCGAATTGTGAAATTTGTGTCAATACCCAGCCCTAATAATGATCCAGTTCTGAGAATCTGGATGTTGTAAGTATTGATGCAGGGGATTTTGAGGATTCACCACCTCATACACCTGCTTATGAGAAGCTTATGGAGGTTGTGACTCATGCAGTCGCTAAACGAAATATCGAGTGGCCAGCCGAAATTTGCAACAGATTTGTCTCTTCGGGCCACCAAGGAGACGGCCAAATCAGTAGGCTGGTTGTTCCCTACAGTTTCACCGTTAAAGTGGCTGCTCGACCAAAACCAGAGGCCAGTCTCGAGATACTGGTTCCCTTAGTAGATTTTCTGGCAGCGTGGAAGCTACTGCCAAATACATCTCGCTGGGTCCTGCTCACAATAGACAAGGGTTACAGAATTCAGTTCGGTTCTCGACCGCCCAGATTTCTAGGGGTCCTCCCTATAGTGGTGGACACTGAGCAGGCTCTGGTTGTGGAGCAAGAAGTACAGAGTCTTCCACGAAAGGAGGCTATAGAAAGGGTTTCTCCTCCCAGCAGGGAGTCAGGGTTTTACAGCCGTTACTTTATTGTCTTTATGGGTCTCATGGCACTTTTGGCCTCCTGTACATGAGACCTCTGCAGTGGTGGCTCAGGACCAAGGGGTTTTCTCCAAGCGGAAATCCGTTTTGCATGATCAAGGTCATGCGGCGATGCTTACGTGCCTTAGTCATGTGGAAGAAACCTTGGTTCCTCGCCCAAGGCCCAGTGCTGGAGTCTTCTTGTCGTCGTGTAACGCTAACAACGGATGCTTCCCTCACAGGTCAACTCCCAATGAGGGCATTGTTCAATAAAACCCCTTATATAATATATAGGCCCTATTTGTGCATTCAAATGCATGCATGTGCATGGCGTCACCATTTTCACAGATTCACGTTTTGAAGTTGACTCAGAGATGATAACGTTATGGTTTTCAAAAACTTGCACTTTGAAACCTGTTTAAAAGTGTGCGTTCTCAGGCCACCAAACAATCATTGTTGCATTAATTCCCTGTTATTACTGTAAAGCTGCTTTGTAGGGGTGTGAGATGATGTGTGATGAAGGCTCATTGGCTCACGTACAGTAGGTGTGCCGTTGCTTGTTACTTCTTGTTGCTTCAGCAGGTGAAATAAAGATTGATAACTTTTGAATTGTAGATGTTTTTCTCATGCTGATTTTTCTCAGTGTGTTTGACAGATCTGAACACACACACAGACTGGTGACCTTATCAAGCAGTGTCTCTGATCACAGTGTTTGACATCATCCTTCAGTCCAGCGTGAGTCTCCATTTCATTTAGCAGTTTATGAGCCATGGTTTTTATCTTGGCATTATGGATTAATTAAATTGAAATCCTTTAATTTTCTGACATTAATGAGATTTACTTTACTTTATTCTCATGTCATTGACACAAGTGTACAAGCAGTGAAATATTTTATATATATATATTATAATATATATATATATATATATATATATATATATATATATATATATATATATTACATAGATCCAATGCAGAACAAAGAAAGTGACATTCAACTACAATAAATACACACACATTACTTCTATTGCAGCACTATATATATTGCTAGTTATGAATTATTAGAGTAATCTGTGAAAATGCTTAATGTCTGATACAGGTGAAGTGAATCGACCAGACGAGATGTCTCAGTAAGTGTTTCTTGTTCAAAGCTTTAACTTTATTAACTTTATACTTAAAACAATAGAAGGACATTAAAACTAGAACACAGCCTCTATTAGACAATGAATTAACTAATGCTAACAAATGAGCCTTTATTGTGGAGTTTTATAGTGTTGTTAGTTTGCTATAGTGCAAAAGTACAGCATGACAATTACAATGTGCATAATGCTTAATATAATATGTGCTATTTGGCTGTTAAACCATAAAACAGACAAAACAAATATCCAGTGCTGTCTACTTATGAAAAATGTTTTGATATTTCAGGGAACCTGAAGATCTTTGTAAGGAACTGCAAGAAAGCATTAAGGGACTGAACACAGAATTTCAGAGAAATGATCAAACTCTCACTGATAAATTGAACAACATCACTAAAACAGAATCAGCAAAAGGAATCGCAGACATACTGGGTTTTGGTTTGACTTCAACCAACCCAATGATTAAACATCTGAGAGCAATTAATAACACAGTAAAAGAGATTCAGCAGATGAATGTGGATTCTGTTCAAAATAATGAAATACTGAGAAGAGTGAGATCCGTGGACATGGGGAAAATCGCCAAACCTCTCGAACCGCATGAGCAACTAACAGTCAGAATCGATACTCTATTACTAGAGCTTGATGATTACAGAATCAATAAACAAAACGAGTCACAATTGATTCCTCAGATGAGAGAAGCAGCTGATCAATTTCAGGAGAATCTGAATGAAATTAAACATGCCAAAGAATATATTAACAAATTAGTTGAATGATTGAACTGATCTGTCTGGTATTATGATTAATAATACTCTAAACTGAAATCTTTAAACGTGTGCATTTAATGATGTATAAAATCCTGCAGAAAGTGTTCAGTCTTTGAAAGCAGTGAATTCTGAATTATAGAAGTTTTCATATTCTGGGATTGTCTACCGTAGATCTGATGATTTCAGGGCTAGAAACTCTCACATTACAGCAGAGCTTTTCTCTTATCAGAAAATAGTGACGAAAATGAGGTCAAATGTACTTTCTTTCTTTTTCATTGAGTTTGTAATATGTGGTTAAATTACTCTGGTTGTCATAAGGGTTTTTGAATGATTTAATTTTTGATTAGCAAATATTTGCATGTTATCTCTGGTTCTCTATGATCTTGGATAAACTCTATTTGTCCTTTAAATGAACCACTTACTCTGGAGTTTTGATTCTGTATATTTCTTGAAATTCTTCAGGCATTCAATTTAATTGCCACATACATACATACATATATATATATATATATATATATATATATATATATATATATATATATATATATATATATATGGTCTTTACAGAATAAAACTATAAAATATCAATCTAATGCAAAGCATTCTGGGAACCAGAAGTCTTCATCAACCTTTTTCTGTTTTGGTTCCCAGAATGCTTTGCATGAGGCTGTTATTTTAGTTTTATTCTGTAAAGATAAAGACTTGTTAATGTTTAATGTTCATTTAACTTTGAGCAAACTGTTGCCAGTAAATAACATAAATTTAAATCTACAGTAAGTTACTGGCAAGCAGCTGCCAGTAATACTGTAATTTCTACAGATTTTTTTTTACAGTGTATATATATATATGTGTGTGTGTGTGTGTGTGTGTGTGTGTTACTGTTTTGTAATGCAATGTAAAATAAAATCAATAATCATGCTTTCCCAACTGATGTAGATGTCAAGACCAAAATATCTATTACAAAATAAATGTACATTTGATCTCACCAACATATTCACCAAACTGTGTGATGTTTTTAACCCGATCTCAAGACAATTCGTACAAATTTTACAAGGTGGCTAATTAGTATGAATTCGTATGAATGACGGACCCCTGTCCCGGCCCCTAAACCTAACCATCACGTGGGTTTAGGTTTAGACAAATCGTACAAATTCGTATTCGTATGAATTTGTACGAATTAGACACTTTTTAATCACTCGTACGAATTTGTACGAATTGGTTGTGAGATAGCGTTTTATAAGCATAAATTAATTTCTTAGTTACATATTTTATTAACTAAAAGTGTAAATGAATGTGTTAATTACCACAATTGGTCAACGCAATTTACTTCAACTTCCAGTTGTCTGCTTTAATTAATCATTAACTAATGATTTGCAAATGTATCATTTGTCATGCTTGTTCTCTGTTGTCACTAGTCACATGTCTGTCTAGTTAAGTTTTCCAGCCTTTTGTTATCAGTTCAGTTAAATCACCTGTGTCCTGTTAATTATCATCATCTGTCTCACGTGTTTGTTCACCAGTGTTAGTATTTAGTTCCCTTCAGTTCAGTTAGTCTTTGTCCGTTCTTGTCTATGTTTAGTGGTTTTTGGTAGTGATGGCAAAATGAGGCTTCCTGAACCACTGAGACCTCGCAGCCCATTGCTTCAGCCAAAGGTTCATTACGCGAAGCTTCATTCAGCATTGCTCACTAGTGACACCTAGCTACTGTGCAAAGAAATAGCAGACAAATTAATAAATTTTGAACCAGTGTGTGTCCCCCCAGTTTGGACATGAATAGCAAAAGTGACACTGTGTTCAAGTGCAGTGCTTAAGGTGGAGGGAGTGCAATAAAGTAAACTGCAACAGATTAGTCTGGGGTGGGAAAAGTTAAGAATTGTATCGGGGGGGGGGGATGAAACAGAATTGTTTCAAGTGTGTTGGGGTTTAGACGATTCCTCTTCTTGGACAAAACCTCTTCAGCCACAGAGGATGCAGGGGAACATAAAAATGCCAGTGCCAGCTGGTATAAATGAGGACACTGATGCTTCTGTTGAGCCCAGACAGGGGAGGATTCCCTCTTTCTTGCTGGCTCAATTACCAGGAAAAAGAGAAAAGAGGTCACAAAAAGCAAACAAATCAAAAAGGGAAATCAAAATCAAAAAAGCAGTCCAGTCCAGATCCAAAAATCCAAAGCAATCCAAATAATCGTATCTAATTAATATAACAAGACTATAATATAGCTAGGCCTACTATAATTAATAATACCATACTATAAGTATTCTAACCTGATATAATGTAATAATATACTGCCCTAACACATATATGACACAATAACAACAATGACAATGGGAGTTCTCTAATGGCGCTTTTCCACTGCATGGTACGTCGTAAATACAATGACGCTGGTAGAGATGATTCTGTCTGACCAATCAGTGATCTGCAGTGTTTTCACGTCACATTTTAGTATCGGTACGGTACGCTTGCCATGTAACGTGGTTGTGTATGGATGTTTATAGTAAGTTGATCGACTATAATATGACCCACGGTTTACTGTAAATCCTGGAGATGTGACTAACCAATAACCTTAATTCCTATGGGCTATTTTGGATGTGAACTATGCTTGTGTGTGATCATTTCATATAGGTTTGCATACGGGGAAGGTAACCAGGGTGTCCCATTTCCGTGTATGTTGAGTGTGACATTCCACGAGGTAAAAGGAAATCTTAGTTATTCTACCTGTATCACTTATTATTGATTGTATATGTATGTTTGTATATGGATGTTTATAGTTGATCTACTAAAGTTTTACTGTAAATCCTGGGGATGTGACTAACCAATAACCTTAATACATATGAGCTATTTTGGATGTGAACTATGCTGTGTGTGATCATTTCATGTAGGTTTGCATACGGGGAAGGTAACCAGGGAGTCCGATTTCCGTGTATGTTGAGTGTGATATTCCTAGAGGTAAAAGGAGATCTTGGTTATTGTACCAGTATCACTTATTATTGATTGATACCAGTTTAGGATATTTACTGTATATAATGGATTTTTAATTCTGTATTTAATGGATTTGTTTCTCCATTCAGAAAGATTGTCACTGCTGCTTTGCCTCCTGTGAATTTAATGTTGAGCACCCTAGAGTCAATACCTATATCATATGACTCTTGCTGGTCACAATCATATCATAGCGAACAAGCAGCAGTTTAAACAGTGTGCTGTCCCTTGCCCTCGTTTCCTTAAGTGTGGGGACACAAGCAAACTGTGTAGCTTGTTTGGGAGTTGAGCATGCCCAAGCACGCACTGTGGTTTC
The DNA here is from genome assembly GCF_963993115.1 of Abramis brama. Taxonomy (NCBI): domain Eukaryota; kingdom Metazoa; phylum Chordata; class Actinopteri; order Cypriniformes; family Leuciscidae; genus Abramis; species Abramis brama. Next base: position 7,639,411 of record NC_139965.1, read on the forward strand.
TTCTCCCCGAGGCGAGGTACCAGTGCTATAATTACCCAGTTCTGAGAATCTGGATGTTGTAAGCATTGATGCAGGGGATGTTGAGGATTCACCACCTCATACCCCTGCTTATGAGGAGATTATGGAGGTTGTGACTCAATGCTGTCGTTAAACTAAATATCTAGTGGCCAGCCGAAATCTGCAACAGATTTCTCTCTTCGGGCCACCAAGGAGACGGCCAGAACAGTAGGCTGGTTGTTCCCTGCCGGTTCACTGTGAAAGTGGCTGCTCGAACAAAACCAGAGGCCAGTCTCGAGATACTGGTTCCCTTAGTAAATTTTCTGGCATTCTCTGGTTGTGGAGCAAGACGTACAGACTCTTCTATGAAAGGAGGCTTTAGAAAGGGTTCCTCCTCCCAGTAGGGAGTCAGGGTTTTACAGCCGTTACTTTATTGTTCCAAAATAGGATGGGGAAATTGCGTCCTATTCTAGACCTGCACCAACTAAACCGCAGGGTTCAGAAACTCAGGTTCAAGATGCTTACAATCAAACAGATCGTGTCACAGATTCGTTCCGAAGACTGGTTTGTGACGATAGACTTGAAGGACGCGTACTTCCATGTAGCCATCCATCCTCATCACAGGAAGTTCCTGAGGTTCGCTTTCGGGGGCGAAGCATACCAGTATCGGGTTCTTCCCTTCGGCCTAGGTTTATCAACCTGCACTTTCACGAAATGCGTGGATGTAGCTCTGGCTCCACTGAGACTCCAGGGCATTCACGTGTTGAATTACATCGACGATTGGTTGATTTTAGCTCAATCCGAGCAGATGGCAGTTCGGCATTAAGATGTCGTTCTGTCTCATATAAGAAAGTTGGGGTTGAGGCTCAACGTCAAGAAGAGTGTGCTCCTCTCGTCTCAGAGGACCACTTTTCTAGGCGTGGTTTGGGATTCGACGACGATGCAGGCACAACTGTCCTCTGCTCGTATATCATCGATTCTTTCAGCCGTGAATGGGGTAAAACTAGGTCAGTCACTCACTGTGAAACACTTTCAGAGACTGTTGGGTCTCATGGCAGCTGCGTCCAACGTAATCACATTTGACCTCCTGTACATGAGACCCCTGCAGTGGTGGCTCAGGACCAAGGGGTTTTCTCCAAGCGGAAATCCATTTTGCATGATCAAGGTCATGCGGCGATGCCCACGTGCCTTAGTCATGTGGAAGAAACCTTGGTTCCTCGCCCAAGGCCCAGTGCTGGAGTCTTCTTACATTTACATTTATTCATTTAGCTGACGCTTTTATCCAAAGTGACTTACAATTGCTATATATGTCAGAGGTCGCACGCCTCTGGAGCAACTAGGGGTTAAGTGTCTTGCTCAGGGACACATTGGTGTCTCACAGTGGATTCGAACCCGGGTCTCTCACACCAAAGGCATGTGTCTTATCCATTGCGCCACCCTACCCTACCCTACCCTACCCTACCCTACCCTACCCTACCCTACCCTACCCTACCCTACCCCACCCTACCCCACCCCACCCTACCCTACCCTACCCTACCCTACCCTACCCTACCCTACCCTACCCCACCCTACCCTACCCCACCCTACCCTACCCTACCCCACCCTACCCTTCTTGTCGTCGTGTAACACTAACAACGGATGCTTCCCTCAAAGGTCAACTCCCAATGAGGGCATTGTTCAATACAAAAAATATATAGGCCCTATTTGTGCATTCAAACGCACAGGCCAGATAGAGACTAAACTCATTCTATGTATGTGTCACCGGGTGAAAACCTGGCAAATCCAAAAAGATTCCTCATTGGTTCTAAATCTGGCTCTGTTGAGTGTTGGCCATAACGAGTGCCAGCTGAAGCAAATCAGCTGCGCTTCATTGAAGCATGTGCTCAGGAAAAGGAGCATAAAAAGGGAGTGTTTGAGCAGTGTGTGAGGACGGGTAGGCAGCAGTGTGTGTTCTGACAGCGGCGGTGAAATAGGAAGGCTGAAGGTTTAATGCCGGATCAGAGTTCTACTGTGAGATTCCCCGAGGCATGCTCATTTAGTGAGTTTTCTGAAGAAACCACAAACAGCAACGCAATGAAGTAAGTGAGAGAGGAAACCACTGCAGGATATTGAGTGATTCACCGAGGAAAAGTTAAGTGCACCCTTCCATTGATTCCCTGTTGAGAAAACCACATTTGAAGATTGACCATCACCAGTGTGCAACTAACCTTTGTTTGCGGGCAGTGTGTGTGATCTTGTTGACAGAACGAAGCGTAGTAACTGGAACAGCTGGGAGGATCGCTGATGTGTTCATGCTGATCTTCTGAAAACATTATTCTTCGAGTCATTCACCCTTCAGAGACAAGAGAAACGAGTCGATTAATCACTGTGGAGATGAAGTGAGTTTGCAGTGTCTGAAAGAGTGAAATGCGCACGTGTGAGGATTTACAAGAGTGATTTATGCACAAGTGTGGTGAGATCAAACGACTGCGTTTCCTCTGAAACTTTGATGGATGAATATTGACTTATGACTGTGAAGATTCCTTCAAATTGATCTGTCTAAAGCTGTGTCCAGGTTCCCACTTGAGTGTACGGTGTGGAGGGAAAGAGCTCAACACACCCCGAGTACCACACTCCACGAGCACTGTCTCTCACGTCCACGAAAGTCCAGTCTCACGAACTCTTCCAACGACGCCGCTCCGCTACGCACGGAACGAGAGTAAAGGCGGGTAAAATACCACAGTCCTGTCTCACTTGTTATTGCCTGATCCACCGTTACTGTCTGTCCCTCAGAAGAGGTGGGGAAGCTGCTGTTCATTCGATCGGCTGTCCTAAGAACATCTTCACGAGCCGAATACTTACCTGCTCTGTCAGTGGGGAAAGCTGAAGGCGAGAAGAAGCCTCTGTCCATCCTACAAGCACATTCTGATGAGTCGAAAAGACGAGAAGAAGCCATTGTTCCACCCACGAGCCAGTAGAGAAGAGGAATATTTCCCCCCCCCCCAGTTCCTCTTCCCAAACCGGGTTCCAGCCACGAACATTCTCAGCACTGTTTTTATTGTTTTAAATGAATAAAAACTGACCTTTAAAAGTCATTCTGTTGTCCGCCTCTTGGTGTCCTCTGGTGTCTGCTCCTCCGGAGTGTGGTAATCGTCCCTCGGCCCTAACATCGGTTACATATGTATATTACATATATGTGAATTGTGTCACCATTTTCACAGATTCACGTTTTGAAGTTGACTCAGAGATGATAACGTTATGGTTTTCAAAAACTTGTACTTTGAAACCTGTTTAAAAGAGTGCGTTCTCAGGCGACCAAACAATCATTGTTGCATTAATTTCCTGTTATTACTGTAAAGCGGCTTTGTTAAAAGCTCTATGTAAATAAAGGTGACAAGACTTGACTTGCAACAACAACAAAACAAGATCAGACACACTGATATTCATCAGTTTAATAAGAAACACTTCCAGGATATTTCAGGACACACTGAAGGAGTTTGCTGGAAAACTTGGCATAAAGTGAAAGAGAAAATAAACCGTTTTCAGAGAACCACCCAAAGGCAAAAGAGAAACCCGATAGTTCCGCAATAGTAGACCATTATAGAGATGGCTGTTGTTCCTTGTAAACTCATATTGAAATGAAGCTCTTGGGAAAATAAACGTAGCTAAATACGGATATAAATACGAGCAGTATTTCAGTCAGAGCGAATCCCTCTTCAGACGCTCTTCACTCACTCCAGGTGGGCAAGAATATTCATACTTCTTTATTTATAGCAAATTATGATTATATTCCTATTACACACAGATGGGTATATATTTTAGTTGTTTATTTATTTCACTAGTGTAGTTTTTAGAACGTTATTAAAACGGACTAAATCTGACTAATGTCTGTGCATGAATTAATTTAGTTAATTGATTAGTTCAAAATAAACATTTTAATTCAAAAAGGTAAAACTAATAGGATCTTTTCAAAAACAACAAACGAGTAAAAAAAAAAAAAAAAAAACTGATGGATGATTTTGAAACTGTACAGTCAGTGTGTGGTTTTAAATCAACAGGTGAAATAAAGATTGATAACTTTTGAATTGTAGATGTTTTTCTCATGGTGATTTTTCTCAGTGTGTTTGACAGATCTGAACACACACACAGACTGGTGACCTTATCAAGCAGTGTCTCTGATCACAGTGTTTGACATCATCCTTCAGTCCAGCGTGAGTCTCCATTTCATTTAGCAGTTTATGAGTGACCCCGGTTTCACACAGCAAGCGTCAGCGGCGCGTGAGCAGCGCGTATTTTTTTCGGCGTCCATGTTAATCAATGAGTGCATTCACACCGGGAGCAGGAGCAGCGCGTGAGCGTCAAGCAGGAGCGTCGCGTGAACAGCAGTGCAGCGGGGGTTTCGGCGTCCGGTCTATTTTTTGCTGTGCTGCTCACGCTCAATTAAAGTGAAAGCACACTTTTGATGGACAAAATAAATGTGATTTAACACAAAACGTGCTCAAAATGCACAGAATAAGCATGTCAAGAGTTTTAACAACAATGCCAATGTCTAGTGTGTTACAATTATGCCAGAAAAGAAAATTAAGTATAACAAATATGTATTTACCCATTTAAACTTTTTAATTATTAGTTTTGGGTGAAAGTAAGGTGTATTATTATAAAAACAAAAATGTTGAAAGAACTGACACATTGTTTGAAATGGTTATATTGTCTGCCAAACACGGTTTGCAGCTGCTGCTGCTGCTGTGACGCTGTACTACGCTTCCAGTGTGAATACTCGCGGGAGTCTCCTGCTGCAGTGACGATGTAGTTTCGCGGATGCGCCGCTCTCGCGCCACTCACGCTTGCTGTGTGAAAGAGGGGTCATGGTTTTTATCTTGGCATCATGGATTAATTAAATTGAAATTCTTTAATTTTCTAACATTGATGAGTTTTCCTTTACTTATTTTAACGTCATTGACCAACCTGATCTTACAGCAATTCGTATGAATTTTACGAGGTGGATAATTGTACCAATTCATACAACCTCACTCGTACGAATTTGTAAGATTTTTACTAAATCATACATAGGCTATGTTACGAGTTTCCCAATCGTATGAATTAGCCGCCTCGTACACACTCGTACGAATTGGTTGTGAGATAGCGTTGTCATCGACACAACAAGGAGTGAAAATATTTTATGCATTGATCCTTGCAGGAATACAGAACAAAGAATGTGACATTCAACTTCAATAAATACACAAAATCATTACATACTTGTAGTATCTTCACTATAAATCAGACTATGACATACATTGAGTTAAAGTTATCACTTTACTTCTGTTTGCAGCAGTTACAGCAGCAGACATGGGATCATGGTGCTCTTCAGGTCAGAACACACACACTTGTAATACAAACACGACACCTAGTGGTTACTCCAGGATACTACAATACTTCTATCGCAGCACTATATATTGTTAACTATGAAATATTTGAGTAATATTTGAAAATGCTTAATGTCTGATACAGGTAAAGGGAATCGAGCAGAAGAGATGTATCAGTAAGTATTTCTTGTTCAAAGCTTTGACTTTATCTTTATTAACTTTATAATTAACTGATTATTATCAATATGAGTACATCATTTACAACAAGGTTTAATTTGCTAACATTATTTAAATACATTAGTTAACATTAACTATTATTACAGCATTTTATTAATCTTAGTTAATTTCAACATTTTTAAAATGAATATTTACTCGTGAAGTGGAAGAGGGAAGTTTATATGGACAGTGTAACTTATACTGTATTCAGCAGCTCCTTAAACCACAACAGAACATGATTGTGTTCACATTTCATTTACACACACACAACTCTATATATGAATTAACTTATGAGACAATAATATAATACTTGTAGATACTTTAAGCAGACTGTTTTTACATGGATCATTATATTATTATCAAAAATTTTCAGTGCATTTTTATAATATTGTATTCAACACCCCAAGCATGAACGATGCATTAAACAAATGATTCTAGTTCAGTGAGTTGAACTAGCGCAGGTTCTGCCAGTAAAGGACACTGGTGTAACGTTAGCAATGATGTACATCTGAGACGGAGAGAAGTTATCAAGAGAAGGACATACAAACTAGAACACAGCCTCTATTAGCCAATGAATGAACTAATGTTAACAAAGGAGCCTTTATTGTGAAGATTTAGGTAACACTTTATAATAACTGCACGCTATTAATCATTAGTTAAGCATTAGTAAACAGTTAATTCATCATTTATAAAGCATTAATAGACATTAATAAGTAGTTTATAAATACAGTAATACATGATTTGTTATTGTGTTTTCATACTTTATTAATGATCAATTTATCATTTCTAAATGAATTATTGCATTATTTACAAACCGGTTATTTAGGAGATGTCAGTGGTTCATAAGATCACTTAGAAAGTGTAAATAAATGATTAATAAACTGTTTAAATACATATTATTCAGACATATAGTAATAGTTACTTAGTGTGTTAATAAATGCTTTATTAACATGTATTTCTACTGTAATTCAGTAATTCAGAGTTAATTCAGGTAGTTATAAAGCATTTAGTAGTGGTCAGTTAACTATTTTGTGAGCTCATCTAAAGTGAGGACTAGTTATGCCTTGTAAAGCACTTATAAAGGAGATTTAAAGGCTGTTAATATTTGTATGTTCTGTATCGCTGTGTTGAGTTTGTTTCCGTTTTCTGTTTAGAAGAAAACTGAGCCTTTAAATCTCCTTTATTAATGCTTTACAAGTCATAGTCCTCACTTTAGATGAGCTCACAAAATAGTGACCTGACCAATACTAAATGCTTTATAACTACCTGCATCTACTACATTTACTTACACTTTCTAAGTGATCTTATTAATCAATGACAACACCTAGTTTGTAAATAATGGTAAATAATGTAACTGGTTTGTAAATAATGCAATACTTCATTTAGAAATGATAAATTGATCATTAATAAAGTATGAAAATACAATTGTTAAACACATTATAGATATGCTTTTAAATCAATAATAAAGCATTTATATCTGTATTTATAAGCTGCTTATTAATGTCTATTAATGCTTTATAAATGATGAATTAACTGTCTAGTGATGCTTAACTAATGATTAATAGCATGCAGTTATTATAAAGTGTTACCGAGTTTTATAGTGTTGTTAGTTTGCTATAGTGCAAAAGTACAGCAAGACAATTCAAATTTGCAGAATGCTTAATATAATATGTGCATTTGGCTGGTAATACCATAAAACAGACAAAACAAATATCCAGTGCTGTCTACTTATGAAAAAGTTTTGATATTTCAGGAACCCTGAACCTCTTTGTGACAAATTGAAACAAAGCAATAAGGAACTGAACTCAGAATTTCAGAGAAATTATCAAACTCTCACTGATAAAATGAACGACATCACTAAAACAGGATCAGCAAAAGGAATCGCAGAGACACTTCGTTTGTGTTTGACTTTAACCAACCCAATGATTCAACATCTGAGTGCAATTAATAAAACCATAAAAGAGCTTCAACAGATGAATGTGGATTCTGTTCAAAATAATGAAATACTGAGAAAAGTGAGATCCGCAAACATGGAGATAATTGCCAAACCTCTCAAACTGCATGAACAACTAACAGGCAGAATCAATACTCTATTACAAAATCTTGATCATTACAAAATCACAGAACAAGACGAGTCACAATTGATTCCTCAGATGAGAGAAGCAGCTGATCAATTTCAGGAGAATCTGAATGAAATTAAACATGCCAAAGAATATATTAACAAATTAGTTTAAAATCTGTTTAGAAATGATTGAACTGATCTGTCTGGTATTATTATCAATAATACTCTAAACTGAAAACCTTACAAATGTGTTCATTTAATGATATAAAATCCTGCAGAAAGTGTGCAGTCTTTGAAAGCAATGCGTATGACCTTGGATAAACTCTATTTGTCTTTGTAAATGAACCACTTACTCTGGAGTTTAGATTCTGTTTATATCTTGTTAAATTACAAGCATTCATTTGAATTACCCTTTTTGTTGTATATGTTACTGTTTTGTAATGTAATGCAAAATAAAAACAATAATCATGCTTTCCCAGCTGAAGCAGATGTCAATATATTACAAAATAAATGTACATCTGATCTCACCAACATATTCACCAAACTGTGTGATCTTTTATAAGTAAGCATGGGAAGATATTTGAAATCATCTTTTAAAATGTGACATGAAGCTAAAACAAACAATTTTTTTATTTACAATATTCAATCTTGTAACTGTTCTTGGTGTATGGGTTGGTTTACTGAAAATGTTTTTGGTCTTTTTATTTATTCTTTAATAACTGACTTGTATTAGACAAAGGCATATCATAACGTTCTCCATTATTAATTAGTATATTAATCAGTAACGTTTTTGAAGAGGAATTTACTCTGTAAGATGTTGAGTTGTTAATAAAAATATAGTTTAAAGATTGTTTCAGGAACATCATTCTAACCTTAAAAAGCGTTCCACTAACATTAAGAAAACTGGACATTTTAATGTTCCCATAAGCAGAACAATGTTTGGGAAGCGTTCTGTTATCTGTGGAGTTCGTCTCTCCTGCTCTCGAGCTTCATCTGGTGGACATTAAACAGCTGTGATGAAACATGCTTATTAGTCTGATATCAACAGCTTTAAGGGTGTATTCACACCAGGAAAGTCTGATAGTTCACTTTGGTCCGGACCAAATAGAATGTTGATTTTTTTTGTTTGGTACGGTTCGCTTTCACACTGCTCTTTTTGCAAGTGAACCAAAATGTGTAAACAAAACCACACGTGTGCTAAGGTTGTCCATTCATTGGACAGGAATTCTCAAGCAGGGAAAAGCAGGAAGTGCACAAACAGGCTCAGCATGGAGATATTTCGTTATGTAATATTTGTTATTTTACTGATTTGGTGTTATTCTCTACAAACGCAATATGAAGAAACTAATTAGTATCATATGATACAATGTCATCTATACGATGTTGTAATTAGGATTTAGAGAAGACGACGATGTGCTGCAAGACGGTTCCGGCAGAAAGAACAAGCTTTTAAACCATTTAAGCGCAATAAGACAAAAGAGAACGCTCTGTCTGTTAATGTCCTGATGCACACACAACGCGCAGAAAGACACACAACAGTATCGCGTGCACAGACAGCATGCCGGAATTCTCTTTCATGCTTAAACGAACAATAGACACCATTATGCCAAAATGTCCGTTTTGTTAAAGGGATAGTTCACTTTGAAATTAATTTTTGATATGTTTTAGCTTACCTCAAGGGCATCCAAGATGTAGGTGTCTTTGTTTCCACAGTAGTTTCAATTTTGATCTTTTTAGGTCAAACCGTTCTTGTCTGTCAGTCATATAATGCAGGTCTATGGTCACTGTCTCAAAACACAAGCACAGAGTCCAAATTAAAACAATTCCCCATCGTCCAAATGAAACAATTCCCCATCGTAAGTACACATTGATGGCCTAAGACACGAAACGAGCGGTTTGTGTGAGAAAACGAACAGTATTTATATTGTTGTTATCTCTTGAAAACAGCACACGTCCAAATGATCTGACGGCGCGGGCGGGTATAGATATATACATAGATGCCGCCTTGGCTACGGTTTCGTTCCAATGAACTGCAGTAGCCAAGGTGACGTCTAGTGTATATATCTATACCCGCCCGCGCCGTCAGATCATTTGGACTTGTGCTGTTTAAATAATAGCCGCTAAAATAATTGTGCTAAAATAATAGCCGCGTCACGTCTATGACAACTCGAGGTATCGCACACCGGACATGCACTTTCTCAGTTTATGGCCAGCAATATCATTATGTTTAAGGACATTATGGAATTGAGATAATGTCTGTACTATGTTATGATTATACTGTACAATTAAATACAATAGTTGCTGAGTATGTGATCTGAACACTTTTTTCTGCGCTCTGTGTCGCAGCAGGATTTTGAACACGGTCCTGAGCCGTTGCTGGGCGCCGCGGACAGACGCCGAATAGAACCGCGCTGTGCTTCTCGTCCGATGTGTGTACACTCAGAATGTGTTTGAATTTTAAAGACGTGGCGCTGCGCTTCTCGTCCGGTGTGCGACCACCTCTAAAGGTGCTGTTTTCTTTGAAGCCGAAGAACTCTGTTGTTAATACTGGCGAGCTTACTTTTTTCGGGTGTGGACAGAGTGTTTCACTCTAGCTGCGCGGGCGCGGACGAGCGCTGCGTATAGAAAACGCCAATATCGCCAATACCGGTATATTGTATTGCTCTAAATTAACACGATGTCGATATTTCATGCTTTGAATATCACGATTATCGTCAATACCGGTATATTGCGACACCCCTACTCCCACATTATATTCAGCAACCGCTTAAAATACACTCGTTGTTCACCCGCTTTATTTCCCGACCTGACGGGTCTGCAAAATTTAGATCTCGTTTCCATAATCTCATATTCAAATGTCTCTAAAAGAAAGTCTCGGAAAGAAGGAGATTAAGTAGCCTATAATAATTATAAATGCTATACAAAAATTGTGTTCGTGTCAATATAAATATTAGGCTATTATAACATTGTAGCCTACTGTCAGCAGAGAAAAAAAAATGCCACAGAAAAAAATTATGAAATATAAATAAATTAAATAGGACAAAGCCTATCACTCAAATTTCTAAGCAACATAAACGAAAATCATATTGCCCTACTGACAAATGAAGTAGGCTATTTTCTGTCAAACTATTTCAAACATCCTTGCAAAAAAAGAATGTTGTTGACTGACAATGGTTTCAGTACCAAACAGCTCCTCAGAGCTAGGTGTACAGGCGGTCAGAATGAAGTGCGGATGCGCTGTCAAAAGATGTCGGGAGTGGGCTATTGTTAGTCAGACCGCCCGCTCCGTCCAAAGTACACCAGAGTTCTGACCGCTACCGTCTTTTGACGCGCGAATGAACACAAAGTGGTAAAGCGTATAACTAGACGCGGCAGGCGCGAATTTGACGCGCTATTCGCGTCCGGAGGTATTAAAATGTAATCCCGCGCCGCATTATTCCCTATGGGCGTTTCACACAGTATGCAGCTGGTGAAATCGCCGCGCGACTGCGGCTTTTCTCAAGTAGTGGAAGAGTTTTGTGCAGCATTTAGGACTTCCAAAATGTTCCAGCGGGCCAGAAAATATTGCTGGCGGGCCAGTTTTGGCCCGCGGGCCGCCAGTTGTCGTTCCCTGCCGTAAACGAACCGTACCAGAGTTCGTTTGGAACCGTACCGAGACCACCTCTTCAGCTAGGTCTCAGTTCGATTGTTTGGTCCGCACCCGAGTTCGATTGCTGTATTCACACCTGCCCAAAAGGTCCGCACCAAGGGGGGAAACGAACTAGAGTTCGATTCAGTCGAACCAAACAAGGCAGGTGTGAATACACCCTAAGATACATTTACATTAAAGGGGACCTATTATGCTCCTTTTCACAATATGTAAAATAAGTCTGATGTCCCCAGAGTGTGTATGTGAAGTTTAAGCTCAAAATTTTAAATTAATAATTTTTTTACAGCATGTTTAAATTGTCACTTTGTGGTGCTCAGAAAAACTGTGTCTGTGCCCTTTAAATGCAAATAAGCTGCTGCTGCACGGCACACGGGGCGGAGCTTCATGAGCTCGCGCTCAGTCTCTCAGGACAGTTTCATCTCACGGAATGAACATAATATCTGAAACTTTCAGTAACGTTGTTCATTTCGACCCGGAGTCGGACAATAATGCCTACAGAGTCAGAGTGCTGTATGGAGATGGAACATGTATAGTTTAGTTTAATTACGGTTATAACGTATTTGTCATCTGCTTGTATGTATCCACTATTAATAGCCTACAAGTCTGCTGTTTCGGACCAGGTCCGAATGATGATCAAATTTATTTTATTTTTTTTCATTTTTCCTACCGACCAAACTTTGGATAGCAGTGGCACGAACACCACAACGTTGCCCAACATCAAATGGCAAACTCAATCATGCGCTAATCATTTGTGCTTCTGCTTCACTGACCATTTATCAGTTTAGACCAATGTCAGTGCAGCGCGAGCCGATCTTAATCAAGTGACACTGTTACTACAAAGCGCTAAGAGATCCAGTAAGGAAACATTTGAATTCACCACAGAAATCACAACATCTCTGCGAGATCTAGTGAGAAGCATTCAAATTTCTCCGTTATTAACCGTAGATCTCTTTTAGATCAAACAGCGCTGACGTGGAAACCAGGAGAAACATTTTGCAATGATTAAGTCCACAAATCAGAAACATTCACGATGGATTTAATGTAGTAGGCTAACACTAACTGTCACCATGGAAGTTTGGCAGGCATAGTTGCTTTCAAGTACATCACATACTGTATCTTTTTCTAGCACTTCAAAACTCTAATAGGCTATTATCATATATTTAAATGTTATTTTTAATGTGATGACCAAAGCATTATTTTGTTCATCCTTCAAAGATTACCCCATTTATAAAACTAAAAGTTTCTAGATGTAGGGAAAAAAAACACACTAAAAAAGACGTTTTTGGTGGCTGCCATTTCCACTCTCAAATATTTATTTTTTAATTGTTTTACTTTTGAATTATTTCGACAATATAAATAAAATTGCTGCCCTCACATGTTAACCTGGACTGGAGCCTTGTGTTACTGGTCTCTTGTCTGCGTTGTGTTTTTGGTTGCGCATGAGAAGAACAGGACAGCATTCAGCAGTTTCACTGATCTTTAATTCCTGATATACAAACAAATGTAATCAGCCTCTTAGTGAGAATCACCCTTGTTAACTCTCTCCACTGCATCACAAATGCAAAGAATGCATATGACAGAAAACATACCTGATATACAAACAGATGTAATCAGCCTCTTAGTGAGAATCACCCTTGTTAACTCTATAAAACAAATGTGATGTACACTTGTCACATGTGCTCTCATTTCACATTTAGGCCCAGATGCAAAAATATAACTTAAACGGGATGAAATGACAAAAATAACCACACAGATAGGTAAAATAATATTATATACATACATTAGTTAGAAAAAAATATACATAAAAGCAACAATTAAAATTAGGATTAAAAAAGATTATCAGGAGCCCAAAATAACCTCATCTCTCCACTGCGTCACCAATGCAAAGAGGAAGAGGAGGGGACAGAACAGGAAATTGTACTGACTCATGACATCACATCAATTAAAGGGAAAGGTACTCATTTCACTTAGGCAGTCATATCAGGTGCATGTAAATGAACAATTTTGTGAGAATTCTAATAAACTATACATACATTTAACAGTACACTTTCTGTACCTGTTACACTTGCAAACTTAAAATAAAATAAACCTTTGTTTATAACTACTACAATACATTTAATTTTTTAAGGAGCGGTTTTATATGCTGCTAAGAAGACACCCCAGAAGATGGGTCAAGTATAGCTCCATCATTGTTCAAAGTCAAACAAGATAATACTTTATGATGCGACACACACACCTCTGAAGTGATAGAAAAGTCCTCGGGACCGCACCACTCGCAAGACGAAACCTGCATTGCTGTACAAGGCCGAAGTCCACCATTCTCCCGTTGAATGGTTGCTACACACACATAGTTTAGATGTGTCCGTGGCCAACCAACCGCCCGCAGTCAGAGTCTACCCCGGGCAGCATCGCGGGGAAAGATGCACTGGAACCTTTGCACCACGAAAACAAACGCGCGTCCCATCATTGCTCTCTCATCTACTACGCGATATCACAGTTTGACATGTCTGTTATTGGAAAGTTCCACGTGGTGTCATGAATAATTAAGAGCAAGTGTCTTCTCATTGGATAAGAAAACTCAGTCATGAATAATTATGAGACACCGATGAGTCATCAAAGTACTATAGTGCTCTGCCACGTCACAGCCTAAAAAATAAAAATGTTCACCTCTCTGACTACCCTTGATGGTGGGGTGACTGTGCCTCTGGCAGGCCACCTCTGCCCTGCATGTGAGGCCAAGGTACTCTTATTGCACAAGGGTAGTTCTGAGCCAGGGTTGAGCTGCATATGTCGACTGACCTTGATTAAAGTCATGGCGCAGACGATGTCCATCTCTGTGGTCCAGAAGGCTGGCCTTGCACGGGTGCGAGAGTTCGTCAAAGTATGCTTTCTTGACACTCTCATCTCACAAAGTGGCCTCTTCGGCAACACTGTCGAGGACTGGCCCAGCAGTTCTCCGCAGTCAGTATCATAGGTATCCTGATGTATCATCAGAGTCCCTTATGGGCCGCCCCTCAGTCTGCTCATTGCCAAGGGTGTCGTTCCCTGCTAAAAAAAAAACTGTGTCTGCTTCAGGAAGACGACGCCACCCATCTCTGCTGCTGTTTACGTGGTTGGTTAAACATCACCCATGAGACGGGTGACCCGGAGATGGGTGGGGCTGCTCTCCTCCGGAGGTTTAAGTCCAAATTCTGTTCCGCCACTGGAGTTTCAGTGGTACCAAGAAAAAATAATAAAAAGAGCAGTTCCTCCATCTCTGGGTCTTAAGAGGGCAGTGGGAGGCCAAAAACCACCAAGCCTTCTCACGCACCCTCTGCCCAACCGAGGAACCAGGTAAGTGTTGCACAGCACACTCAGACCCTGCTGCGGGCCACCTCGAAGAGAGAGCCTCCCTTGCCGGTTCCCTGTGTTCCACCTCGCTACCTTACTGTGGGTACGTCTACAGTCCCTTTGGTCCTGCTTGTACGGTCTCTGAGAGCCTGGCTAGCACTCCCCAGCCCATCTTCACTGGCTCATTCGGACTATCAGGCTCGGCAATGTGATTCAGGTCGCCCGGCGTCCCCCCAAGTTCAGAGATGTCCAGTTCACTTCAGTGAAAGCTGTTGATGCTCATATCTTCCGAGCGAAAATCGCAGTCCTACTGGCGAAAGACGCGAAAGAGCCGGTCCCTCCAGCCGATATGAGAACTGGGTTTTACAGACCCTACTTCATTGAACCCAAGAAAAGTGGTGGGTTAAGGCCGATCTTAGACTTGCACGATTTAAATCGTAGCCTTCACAAGCTACCGTTCAATGCTGACGCAGAAACGCATTTTTGAATGCGTCCGTCCCAGAGATTGGTTTGCAACGATTGACCTTAAGGACGCGTACTAGCATCTCTTGACTGTTACTCGACACAGGCCATTTCTGTGCTTTGTGTTCGAGGGTCGAGCTTATCAGTACAAAGTCCTACCCATCGGGCTGTCCCTGTTTCCCTGCGTCTTCACGAATGTTGCGGACCCTTGTTCCCATGAGGAACACAACATTCACATTCTCAACTATCTCGACGACTGTCTGATATTAGCACAGTCTCGGGACCAGTTGTGTGAACAAAGGGGCCACTGGCTGAGGGTACAATTATAAACCCATACAACTAATTGTAAATTGTAGCCTCAGGTTATTTTCTGTAGTTTTCTTAAGTTCTGCAAGTTGCTGGAAATACAAGCCTCTGTTAAATGACATCATAATGCCACATTTCATTTGCTCATGAGTAAGGTTAGGATCTTACAGTGAGAACAGCTGTTATTTGTTGTATTGACTGCACAATGATAAGGTAAGATACAACAAACCTTACTCACTTTTTTTAGTTACAATTTTTTTTTATACAATTTTGTATTGTATTTTGTATTCATGAAAGCAGCTAAATTTCCAAGTTTGGTATGCCATTTCTGGGGATTTTTCAAAACTAAACTAACTCTTGAGCAAATGAGATCATGTAAGAACAGCTGGTGTCTGTGAGTGCAGCCTCAGCGTATCTATTTCAGTTTGGGTTTTACAATAGTTTACAATTAGTTAGGGACATTTAATATTCATTTAACACAGGAACCTGGTGCTCAGTCACCTCAGCCAGTTGGGGCTTCGGGTCAACTGGTAAAAGAGCAAACTTGCCCTCCATGTATTGCTTCATATAAGAGCGCTTCAGCACTGGTTTCACGGTCGAGTCCCGAGATGGGTGACCATGGGTCCCACCAGGTGACAATCACACCGGCGTGCCACCAAACCTACTCCTGCCCGAAGTAACGAAGTATAAAAAAATATTTGGATAGCACATTTTAAAAATAACTATCTCACAAAACATTTGTTTACACTAGTACAAATACAAAATTTGACTTTTGATAAAATGTTAAGTACTGTATATATTACATTCTTTACAACCCATGTTGGCATAAACTCTCACACTGGGATGCCAAAGCCTGTTCCTGGACAACCACTGTTCTGCAAATTAGTTTAACTTCAAATTTTAACTAAACACACTTGAACCAGCTAATGCAGGATAATGGACTGGAGCAGGCGTTGATACCCCTGCTCTAGACCAAAAGCAAATTGAATCAAAGCCAAAATTCACCTGAGTGGAAGACCAAATCTCTCAACTGAGCAATGGAAGAATTAAACGGTTGTTGAAGCCTGATTGTTGTAGGCCGCTGTCGGTAGCCTAAAAGAGGCCTAGAAATAGGGTTTCGTTCCACCAAGTGGGGCACTACTTTTTCTTTTGCTCAATATGTTCTATGTTAATAAAAGGTATCCAAGCAAAAAGTTCTCCACGCATTATCCTGCAGTTAATGAGAAATTGTAATTTATTGGCACACTATATTGACTGCTTATTGAGACATATAAAACTGTTGAGCTAGATTTTCAACCAATCAGCATCGAAAATGTAAGTAGGTCACAGCCGAAATCAAGCCAATATCACTACGCACATGTAAACATGGAGGAGGACGTAAGCAGCGCATCTTCATCTGATAGCGGAGATCAAGCTCGATTAACACCCGTAAAGTGTATTCTTCATGTCGGAAAAGATGGTGGGAAAGGTCCGCAGCCCTTTACTGAAGTCCGATGGGAAAAAATCAAGCATAGGAATGGCTCAAAACGTCGGACACTACGGAGCTAACGTTAGCTATTGCTAATAAACATGTTGCCCTCCTGGACAAACCGGTCTCTGATGTCCCAACAACTACGGGTTTCACCCAGCCTGCTATCGGCGTTTTATAGACGCTTGACTTGTGTGCATGTGCGTGATGGGTAGGTTTAGGGGTCGGGTTAGTGTGTGTGACACAATCTGAAAAACATCAACCAATATTGCATATCCATAATTATTATAATGGATATAATTAAAGAATACTTACACTATAACGTAAATTAGAAGTGTAACGCAAAAAAAATGGATTTTTACACCTATTTTGAATTTTACTCGAATACAAATACAAATACTTTTCCCCCCTCAACAAATACAAATACAGATACAAATACCGGCTGCTTTGCACACCCCTAGTATATAGGATCATGGTGCTCTTCAGGTCAGAACACACAACACTTGTAATACAAACACGACACCTAGTGGTTACTCCAGGATACTACAATACTTCTATCACAGGTCTTCGGTCTATACAGGTATATTGTTAGTTATGAATGATAGTTAGAGTAATCTTTGAAAATGCTTAATGTCTGCTACAGGTGAAGTGAATTGAGCAGAAGAGATGTCTCAGCAGTAAGTGTTTCATGTTCAAAGCTTTGACTTTATCTTTATTAACTTTATAATCAACTGATTATTATCCATATGAGAACATCATATACAAGGTTTCATTTGTTAACATTAATTAACTACATTAGTTAACATTAACTATTATTACAGCATTTTATTCATCTTAGTTAATTTCAACATTTTAAAATGAATAGTTACTCGTGAAGTGGACGAGGGAAGTTTATATGGACAGTGTAACTTATACTGTATTCAGCAGCTCCTTAAACCACAACAGAACATGATTGTGTTCACATTTCATTTACACACACACAACTCTATATATGACTTAACTTATGAGATAATAATATAATACTTGTAGATACTTTAAGCCGACTGATTTTTCATAGGTCATGCTATTATTATCATAATTTTTGCTTGTGCATTTAAAAAATATTTTATTCAACACCCCAAGCATGAACGATGCATAAAACAAATGATTTTAGTTAGTTGAACTAGCGCAGGTTCTGCCAGTAAAGGACACTGGTGTAACGTTAGCAATGATGTACATCTGAGACGGAGAGAAGTTATCAAGAGAAGGACATACAAACTAGAACACAGCCTCTATTAGCCAATGAATGAACTAATGTTAACAAAGGAGCCTTTATTGTGGAGTTTTGGCTTAGTGTTGTTGTTAGTTAGTGCAAAAGTACAGCATGACAATTACAATTGATACTATTAAATATCTTGGTGTATGGCTTGATTCTAAACTTTCCTTTAAACCACATATTAATCATGTTTTACGAAAAGTCAATGTTGGAATGAGTATCTTGCATCGATCTCGAAACTGCTTCTCTTATAGTGTTCGTAAGAAACTAGTTGCTCTAGACTGGAATAATTTGCCTGTAGATATTAGATCCATTACTTCATTTCGGTTGTTTAAACAATCTTTATTATCTTATTTTAAAATAGATTGCACGTGCCGTCATTGATACTGTCGTTGTTGTTATGTGTACTGTTGCTTATTTTTTTTATTGCTATATATATATATATTTTTTATTTTTTTTGCCGGTTTGTTGATGTATTGTTAATTGTAATCTTGTTATTTTCTTTAAGTTGTATTGTGTTTCATTCTAAGGACCCCCTCGAAAACGAGATGATACATCTCAAGGGGTTAATCCTAATAAATTCTAATAATAATTTGCATAATGGTTAATAGAATATATGCCGTAAAAAAGACAAAACAAATCTAGTGCTGTCTACTTCTGAAAAAGTTTTGATATTTCAGGAAGCTCTTTTTGACAAATTGCAACAAAGCATTAAGGGAACCAAATATGATAGAAATCATCAAACTCTCAGTGATAAAATAAAGGAGCTGAATGATATCACTGATGAACTTGAAGAAAACTACAGAGGGCATTTTGGGATGGCTAGCACGTCGGGCCTCATCAATTTTAACATTGGGAATGGCTGGAGGAACAGGTGAAGCATCTAACATGATCAAGACTATTGTGAAGATCATAAAACATGTCCATAACCATCCCAATGTTTATAATTTAACATTAACAACAAATTTATAACGCCATAAAAGAGCTTCAGCAGATGGATTATAAAAATTTATATATTTCTATTCAAAATAAGGAAATGCTGACAAGAGTGAGATCTGAGAAAACCGCAAGAATTGCCACAACTCTAAAACTGGTTGAGCAACTAACTGACACAATCCCAGCTGTATCAGTTGATCTTGATCATTACATATTTTCAGCAAAAGAGAAAAGCAGACGAAATCAAATCAGAAACTCTGACATTTATTAATCAGCTGAGAGAAATTAACAGCTGCTCAATTTCAGGAGACTGTGAATGAAACTAAAAGTGCCAAAGAATATTTTAACACATAAGTAAAAAATCTGATTAGAAATGATTGAATTGATCTGTATGGTATTATTTTCAATAATACAGTCAAAGCAGACCACTCTAAACTGAAATCTTTAAAAATGTGTGCATTTAATGATGTATTAAATCATGCAGAAAGTGTTCAGTCTTTGAAAGCAGTTAATTCTGAATTATAGAAGTTCTGGGATTTTCTACTGTGCATCTGCTGCTTTCGGGGCTAAAAATTCTCACATTACAGCAGATGTTTTCTTTTATCAGAAAACAGTGAAGAAAATGAGGTCAAATTAACTTCCCTTTTTAAGGGACCTCGAGCTGCATTATGAAGCACGTGTAGTATCAGTCCAATGGTGTGACGAGACATCATAGGTGGGTGGAAACTATAAAGCACACCTGAAAACAGACCGCGCTAGCTTCTGTCTTCAGCAAGTGTCCTCTGTGATACTGTCTCTGTCTATTTGGTGTTGTTTTGTCATTGCACAATCACTATATATATATATATATATATATATATATAAAAACACTCACCTAAAGGATTAGGAACACCTGTTCAATTTCTCATTAACGCAATTATCTAATCAACCAATCACATGGCAGTTGCTTCAATGCATTTAGGGGTGTGGTCCTGGTCAAGACAATCTCCTGAACTCCAAACTGAATGTTAGAATGGGAAAGAAAGGTGATTTAACCCCCTGGGGTCGGCGGTATCGTCGGCGATACCAGCTCGCTTTTTTTTATCAGTTCAAAAGAGATTCATTTTGCTCTGTTGACTTTGATATTACAAACAAGTTTCATA